>NC_064626.1:27173094-27365594 GCF_023864275.1 Schistocerca cancellata | reverse complement strand
ATACAGGTTTACTGACAACTCTTGTGAAACTTAATTTTCCCTGAAACAATAGACAGTGCAAACATGTAAATGTTAGCTAGCAGATGACACTGTACTCTGTATGTCTACATACTCTTCAATGAAACTCTAACATTAGTTCTAATTACTGGGCAGCTACTCACCATCTGCGTTAGCTATTTCTAGAAGAGTTTGATTTGGTCAGTCCTCTAGCAGATCAGTTCTCTTTCCTCAGGATGCACAGCTGCCTGTCTTGCCTCCTGCTGCGTGGAGGCCAGCTCAGCCAAATAGTGACCAGATTGTGCTCTGTGCCAGCAGCCAGTGCTGTAACGAAACACGTGTCACTCCGTAATCTTATGGCATGTACTGAATAAAAAAGGCACTGTTTTGACTTCTCTTATTGAATCCTCAATGTACCAAAATTTCAACATAGTATGCTACATGCTAAAATATGTGTAATACCAGATTAATAATGAACTTAGAAATAGCAACCCAATCTAAAGTGATACAGCTGTATACAGGCAAGGAGAGAAATAACATTCTCCACACACCAAGATTACATCGAGGAACTGAAAAATTATAAGATGACACTGTTTATGATCATTCAGTGAAAGGAACATGTGGTTCTGGTGAACATTATACTTTTTTTGGCTACACAATTGCTCTACAATTCAGACACATTAATTAATCACTGTGAGAACATAACACAGCAGGCAACAAAGGATGCTGTTTGAATACAAGTGAAATAATGTAGGCCTCTACTCACAAATTTGTGAGCACAGACAAACATGTAAATGTTAGCTAGCAGATGATACTGTACTCTGTATGTCTACATACTCTTCAATGAAACTCTAACATTAGTTCTAATTACTGGGCACTGAGTGTCCTCTGCACACAATTAGAGCCACAGGAAATGTTAACAGAGAAACAATATGGTACAACAATGTCAGTGTACTATCACATACCACAGTAACAATATTATGGAAAGCATAGTTGTCACTCACCATATATCAGAGAAGCTGCATCACAGATAAGAACAACAAAAAGGTGGTCACAAAATAAGCTTCCTGTCAACACTACCTCTGTTAAAGCATCTCCACTATTTAGTGTGTAACAATTATCCTTTGCATAATATTGTGACATTCCATCCTAGATTTTCCATTTATTGACTTTCTATATTATGCTACCATTGGTAGGAACCAGAAACAAACGAGTATCATTCTGACATCACATACGTCTTCAGATTTCTCATCCTGTCCACCATAAACCACTGTGTCAAGAGTGTTCTCAGAGACTGTAATTACCGAGTACTTGGCAGAGGCTGCTAGGTGACACTTTCAGTCAATATGTCTATCCTACACACTCTAAAACCCGCATCATTTAGAGAAGCTGTTATTCCTAATTCTCTTGTGATGTTCACAGATCCATATATGTTGCAACAAATTACAGGTTGTCCCACTCAAATCACTCTGATTTCAAGGACCCAGGAGAGAAAAACCACAGTAGATATGACTATGAGAAATACGCCACACTTTAGAGCATCTGAAAGAATTTATATTCATTCTCAGAAGTGCTAAGTATCAATGCCAGAGTGCAGCATGGTCACAGTCACATGAAGTGAAAATGGCAACTACACAGCAATGCGCAAGCAGTAGTATGGCTTTCAGGCATATTAGTGTGCACAGAAATTACTGTGGAGTGTATGAATGTTATCCACCTGATGTGAAAACAATTGGGAAATGGTATAGGAAGTTTATGGCAACAGGATAGTGTTCTGAAACATACCGGTGGTGCATGTTATGGATTTTCAGAAGAGACAGTGCAGGACAACAGACAAATGTTTCTCAGAATCCCACGTAAGTCAATTCCTCAATCATCTAGGCAACTTGATATATTTCAGTCAACATTGCATCATGTAGTTCGTCAGCATCTACATATGTATGATTACAAAGTGCAAACTCTGCAACATCTGACAACGAATGCCAAACCACACTAACGACAATTTGCTACAGATATGCTACAGCATATTGATATGGATACCAGTTTTATAGGAACATGATTATAATCAGATGGGGCAATCTTTCCTCTGTCAGGATGTGTTAACAGCCATAATGTTCGGATTTGAGGTTATCTTAATCTGCACACTGTCGTTCAACATGTTTGTGACAGCCCTAAACTAAACGTCTGGTGTGGGCTAATGCATGAGAGGATTGTTGAGACATTTGTCTTTTTTGAACAAAAAGTGAATGGGTCAGTGTCTCTGGACATTTTGGAGCAGTTTGTTTAGCTTCAGATACTAGACTTGTAACCCAACATCATTTTTCAACAAGACGGAGCTCCACCACATTCGTCAATGGCTGTTCAGAAGTTCCTGGGAAGGAAATTTCCCAGTCATTGGATCAGACACAGAACTCATTGTCTGGCCACCACTTTCACCTGACATTATTCTGCTTGATTTCTTCATGTGGGGATTTGTGAAAGACCACGTGTGTGACTGAAGTTGTCACATTTCTACATTGCGACATCATATCACTAATTCAATTGAAACAGTAACAGAGGAAACGTTACAAAGAACTTAGTACAAAAATGCATGTTGACTCTATATTCTTCATGCTACAAATGGTTCACATGTAGAGGTGTGCTAATGATAAATAAATAAATTTTCCAAGATGCTCTACAATCTGGTGCATTTTTCATTGTAGTATCTACTGTAGTTTTTTCCCCTGGGCCTTTGAAATCAGGGAGGTGTGAGTGGGACACCCTGTAATTGGCTGTTCAGAGGATAAACTGGCTGTTTGAAATTTTGTGAAATGATTTTTACCACAGTGAAAATTTTCTTTTTTCAATGATTCCCAGCTGAAATTGCTAATCTTAACTGTGACACTTTCTCAACTGATTCCAGGTAATGCATAATGAGCTACCTTTCTTTGAACTCTGTGTGTCATTTGTCAGTGCTCTCTGGTAATGAACCAAAACCACTCAAGAATGCTCTAGAACAGCATCAACTAGTACAGTGGGACTAGTTTTACTAGTGGATTTGTTATGCTCACTGAATCTTCTGTCAGTAGAACACCATCCTTAGCACTCTTTCCATACAACCATTTTTATATCATTATTCTAAAGTAACCTTCTGTTTACTCTAAACACAATATATTTAGTTGAATCAACAAACCTGAACTTTTTGCCATTTATCATATTGTATTACAAAGAGATCTAGAAACATCAAATAAGAAGAAAAATTCTGAGGATGAAACCTATATTGCTAGAACCAGAGAGTGTGTGTGTGAGTGTGTGTGTGTGTGAGTGTGTGTGTGTGTGAGTGAGTGTGTGAGTGAGTGAGTGTGTGAGTGAGTGAGTGTGTGTGTGAGTGTGAGTGTGAGTGAGAGAGAGAGAGAGAGAGAGAGAGAGAGATATTGTACTTTCACCTGTAGCATCATAATGCCAATGAGCTGCATCCCCAAACTGCCATTCAACTGGACACTGCACATATTGTACTCAATCTAGGGCTTGGTTTCCAAACTCCATTTGATACTGCTGCATTTCATGGTCAGATTTCAGTTCCTCTCTATTTGCCTCCGCTTTCTCTCACAGTTGCAACAATTAGTGATTCAACTGTATAAAGATATACACATTCAGTTAATACAGATTACTGTTATTTTTCACTGAGGTGACAAGCATACAACAGAATCGCATTCACTTCCAACAAATCATACAAGTCAGAAAACTCACATAATGTCAATGATCTGCTAACAGTAAATTCTTTACTGCTTTTCACTGTAAATATTAGGATGTAAACTATAAACTGCAGTAATGTGACAAATGTTATTACAGTTTTGAAACAGAACTGAAAACCAAATAAAAAAAGTGTTTTAAGTGAAGTAAACTGTACATGAGAAGTGTCCTTGTTCAAGACAGATCTGTTGCTTAGTACCAAAAATGAGTCTTACAGAAAATGAAATTCATCATTTTTGAAGACTGAAACATAGTTATATCCAAATCTTTAATGGTGACACACAAATCATTACTAAACCTATTTTTCAACATAACTGCCACCAGAAGTGAGAAACCTATTATATCACTGGACAAAATTTTAATCCTTGTGTTGTAGAAGCCTGCTGACTGGGAATGGAAGCAGAATCTCAGGCTTGTTGAGCTCTTTCTTCATTGTGAAAATGCTGACCTAATGACAGGAACTTCTTGAGGTGAAAGAAAAGATGAAATATGCTGGGAGTAAAATCAGGACTGTGAGTAGGTTGGTAAACCAACTCCCTGCTGAACTACTCCAGAATAGATGTTGTGTGCCAAATTGTATGTCAGTGAGCACTGTCACAGATCAACTTCATACAAGCACTGAGCATCTTGCCACTCAGATTCAGTGGCTCATTGAAATATCCATTGTTTCACAATAATGGACAGCATTACATGTTTCACTTCTATGCATCAAGTCAGTGTGCCCAATGCCCTTCCTATCCCAGAACACTGAGCGCATCAATACTATCTGCTATAACTTTGTCCTGACCATTTATCTACTGTGACACCAACACATGGATTGGTACCGAGTTTCTTGGACACAGTGAGTAACCCACATCACATCTCCTGTTAAAAGCTTATTGAGAAACCTATTGCCACCATCACAGTACATCTCTCAAAGTGTCAGTGGTGTTCCCATGTCATTCAGTTTCATGATCTTATATGATGTATTTTGGCACGTGCCTGATGCACACTTCTTTCAAGAGCAAGTGCTCAGTGCCAATTTCATACATCAAGGATCGCATTATCTGGGGAGGAAGGCTGCCAAGCTCTGTAATTGTCGAGTGTCGGTTTTCCATAATTCACCATCACACCGCCTCCACAATACTGTCATGGTGGACAGTCAGTCGCAACCTCCTTCAATATGGAGACTGTTGTATGTATGCTGTTTCCACAGCACATTTTCACATTATTGTGAAAATTATTTGGATTCTTCAGTAACAGTAGCACAATGTTTTGCAACTTGTGCCCCTTAGTCACTTACAATGATGAATTTTGCATCTATTTAGTCATCATCATGTCATTAGTTTTTGATTTATACAGTGATGTTCAACTCTGAGTTTGGAAACTTGTATCTGTATGTTAACCAACTGAAGACAAGCTGGAGACCAGTGTTGTGTCAAATAATGTCAGTTTTATAGTGACTGCTAGCAGTTATTATCCGGTTCCCTAATTCTGTTTCCAGTGTGACAGTACGGCACTATACCATCATTCCTGGAGGGTCCCACAAAAACTGTAATAAACACAGCTATCACTCTCAGAGCATATATGACATTCAATTGCCACTGATGACCACCTCCCTCAACCCAAGCACATCCTACTTGACATACTGTATAGAGCAGTAAGATACACATTGATATAAGTCATAACAATTGAGATGATTTTTGTTTTCAATTTTTTATTATTATTATGCATAAGCATCAACAAAAGTTTCTCATATCATTTTAGGTACTGTATACCTCCTCTTCTTCCCTACACACAAAATCAAATCATTTAACTTATAACTGTATCAATACTAAATGTAAGCTTTCCTCTTGCTTCATTAGGCATATATCACTCACCTTCTCAGTTATCCATTGGCCTTTACTGTCACACTCACTAAGCGGTTTGTGGAGGGACAATGTTTGAACATGTGTTGCTTCCTCAGTTTAGCAAACTTGGAGTTAATAGTAGTAGTAGTAGTAGTAGTAGTAGTAGTAGTAGTCTGTAATGGCCAGTCATTTGACAACCTGTGGACAATTTTCAAGCTATTATGAGGATGAGATAACAGTCTAATTTGGTCATTTAGGTTAATCAACATTTTAAACAAATAACTGTTGGAAGACGTTTCACGCTGTTGCTTGCCTGTGGAGTTTGACAGTCCTCCTCTCCCAGCTGGGCCGTCTGCCATTGCAGGGCTTCTACAGCTCCCACACAGTTCTTCAGCACGTCTGTCACATCTTCATGCTTCTTCTGCAGCTACGGCACATCGACTTCTTCGTGGCTGATACCTTCACTCAAAGTGAGCCACAGTGCATCTGACATTCAAATGCAGACATCTGAATCTGCAAAGAATTGGAAAAAGATACAGACACACACTAAATTTCTGGGGGGGTTTCCAAAAATCATAAACATTATCAACACAACGAAGTTACGTGTGTCAAACAAAAGTTAATTTTACAGACCATCTTTCTTTCCCCACAAGCTACAGAGAGAATAACTGAACAAAAGGTAGGCCACTCCACAGGAATTAAGAGTGCAAGCTCTTAATGTTGGTCTACAGCTCCTGTGGTAGCTGAAAAGGGGAAGACACACCACAACAAGGGAGCTGATCAACTTGCAGACTTACCTCGAACATATATCTGAAGACCATACTCCAAATTTCATATGCCTGAGTACTGAGCACTCTCCACAAGCCAACAGGGACAGCAACACCACTCTACATAGGGTTGACTTAGCAGTCCGATGCTCAAAGCTCATTGATCAACTACCTGGCCACAGGGAACCGACTGGGAAGGGGGCGGGGGTACTTCTTATCAGAGAGGTAAATGTACTAAGTGTGAAGAACTGAAATGCATATGGTTCATGTTGGTCACCTAATCTGGCTGCGGCTCATCAAAAGCTTGGTTAATGACACTCTTTCATTATTTAAGAATGTGATATACTGCACTCATGAACAATTCAATTCTGTAATATTTCACACATAGCATGTTCTACGTCTGTATTTACAGCTCCGATATTATTTCCATTACATTCACGTATGTGTTAGTGCAGAAGTATTATAAAACCATTTGTTCTCAGATGTTGATATTTCAAAGTTGCCATGTAGGATTTGTGTGGTTATTTGTGTAACTGGCAACACTGGAAATTTTATTACAATTGTCATTAGCAGTATTAATATTGATAATTTAGTTAGTAAAAAGAGTTTGGAATAAGTAAACTGAAAATAGGTTTTAAGTGGGAACAGTTTCTGTTAAAATGTTAATATTTATTTATTTATTTATTGTTCTGTGGGACCTAATTAAGGAGAAGTCTCCCTGGTCATGGAACAAGTCTATACACGAAATTATGACATAATATTAGAAACAGATAAAATGAAATATAAAAAAAAACATATTCAGGTGACAAGTTGTAAGTTTAAAAAAAGAAAATAAACAATGCAATACTGGAATTTGATTAATTTTTTAGCTCTTCCAGGAGCTCCTTGACAGAATAGAAGGAGTGAGCCATGAGGAAACTCTTCAGTTTAGACTTAAAAGAGTTTGGGCTACTGCTAAGATTTTCGAGTTCTTGTGGTAGCTTATTGAAAATGGATGCAGCAGAATACTGCACTCCTTTCTGCGCAAGAGTCAAGGAAGTGCATTCCACATGCAGATTGGCTTTCTGCCTAGTATTAACTGAGTGAGAGCTGCTAACTCTTGGGTTAGGCTAATATTGCTAACAACAAACGACATTAAAGAAAATATTTACTGTGAGGGCAATGTCAGAATTCCCAGACTATTGAATAGGGGTCAACAAGAGGTTATCGAACTTACACCACATATAGCTCGAACAGCCTGTTTTTGAGCCAAAAATACCCTTTTTGAATCAGAAGAATTACCCCAACAAATAATACCATACGACGTAAGCGTATGAAAATATGCGAAGTAGACTACTTTTTGTGTTGAAGTATCACTTATTTCAGACACTGTTCTAATGGTAAATAAAGCAGCATTTAGTTTCTGAACAAGATCCTGGACATGGGCTTTCCACAACAGCTTACTATCTATCCAAACGCCTAGGAACTTGAACTGCTCCGTCACGCCTATAATATGCCCTTTCTGTCTGATCAAAATATCGGTTCTTGTTGAATTGTGAGTTAGAAACTGTAAAAACTGAGTCTTACCGTGATTTAGCATCAAATTATTTTTCGCAAGCCACGAACTTATTTCATGAACTACATTATTTGTTACTGCTTCAATATTACACACAAGATCCTTCACTATCAAGCTGGTGTCATCAGCAAACAGAAATATTTTTGAATAACCTTTAATACTAGAAGGCATATCATTTATATAAATAAGAAACAGCATCAGCCCTGGCACCGACCCTTGGGGAATACCCCACTTAACAGAGCCCCACTGGGACTGAACATCACTACCACTCTCAGTATTGCGGATAATTACCTTCTGCTTTCTGTTCTTAAAGTAAGAGGCAAACCAATTGTAAGCTACTCCTCTTACTCCATAATGGTCCAACTTCTGCAGCAATATTGAAATGATTGGAGTGGCTTTATAATGTAATACCTTTTAACACATGTTGTTCATGGTAAGGAACTTTATTATGTTGGAAAATGTTGATAAAATTTGGAAAGAGTGATATTATTGTACACAGCAGTTCATTTAAATGACATGGATCAATAGTCCTAAAACCTGGAAACAACTTTTCAGACAGTAATATCACAGCACTAAGACTCAAACTGTAGCGATTTGAGAATTTCCGCGTAAACTCTAGAACCGCTCGTCCTTCTACCATTGCGAATACAGGATATTTTATAAATAAGTGTGAGAGAATGTACATACTGTGTGACATGTTTTTGTTTGCAGGCTTCAAAAGAGGCACGAACACAAGGTAGATGTGATGGTATCAAGTGTTTGCCGCTCGCACCACGGAAGCTGAAGAAAACGAGTGTTTATGTATCTCATGGTTTTTTAAATATCATTGACTATTTTAACAAGAAAAAAGAAGAACAGTTGAATCATTGTTAAATAAACTTCACATATTGGACTAGCTAGAGGCAAGACAGGTTCATATTTTATGTGGTTGTAGTACCAAATATATTGCAGATGTTTTTAATCAAGCCTAACACAGGAGGAGTCAGTTGACTTGCAAGTATTCTAATGCTTTGTTATTTGTGGAAGTTAAAATATGTGAGTATCCACTTATTTCATGAGGGGAGGGAGGTAGAGTAGGGGGAGGGGGAGATAGAGATAGAGAGAGAGAGAGAGAGAGAGAGAGAGAGAGAGAGAGAGAGAGAGAGAGTTACTAATAAAATCTGTTAACCAGCAGTACTCTTCAGAGAAGGAGGTTTCGAAGATCGAGAGAGCCAGATAAGATATCCACAGAAGAAGATTCGCTGTGCAGATCAACTGAAGTGAGAGAGTTGTGAAAATTGCATGTAATGCAATTTCACACAGCTCTCCAGGTCATTTAAAAGTTAAAAAGTGTTAGAAAGTGGCAACCAGTTAAAAGGGCTTGAAAAAACAGTAATTTTGAGATTAAATCCAAGCAGAAGATACGATGTGTTGCCATAGTGACCAGGTATAGCAGGACAAGAGAACTGTTTCACAGAATTGGATTCTGCCTAAAAAATTCAAAGGGCAAAAAATTAATGAACACAATAAAAGAGAAGATGTAATGTTAAAAGAAGAAAAAGAAGATTCTCACATATTACACTAAGAATAAATACGACAAGAGTAATTCATCTAAGAAGATCTGGTGTGGGGTGTAAGCAAATCTTGCACGCATCACAGGGACGCAGACATGGGAACCAGCGTAAGTCTGATGATGCCGGCACTAGTCGGTAATCACCAGTGCTGATTCCACATATGCCTGCTGACACTGATGCTGAAAACAACATTCGATGCTGCCGGTGCCAGTTCTGTTCAATGGTGCTGATTACGCATTCGCTCACCAACGCAGCTAGAACTCTACACCGGGTGAGTGCAAAATAATAACTGTTTGAGTGTGAAGTTAAAGAAACTGTTGAATAATAGAGTGTTAGTATAGTTATTACACTCAGTGTAGAATTTTTTGATGATTACTAGATCTAAAGGTAAGAAGAATATGGATAATAAACAGAGAATTGGGGAAACATCAGAACCAGCCATGGCAATGAAAATGAGTAAGGAGATGACAGACTGGTCTGAGGTAGTAAAATTAATCAACACCCAAAGTGCAGATTCAGCAGCTTTAAGAAAGGAACAAAGTCTTAAATTAGACTCAATAGATACTCAATTAAATGATAAAATAGATGAAGGGTGTTTCTTTGAGAAATGAAATAAGTGCAACTTCAAGGGAAAAACTCTATGCACAGAGTTCTACTTTAAGTAGAGAAATAGATGCAGTGAATACTCAAATTACAAATTGGATGTTCAGAATAGAACTTTAGGATTGTTAAGTGTTAAAGTAGATTCACATAGTAAAGACTTAGATAATTTATGTGAAGCTACGGCTAATTTGAAGACTGAATTTGACACTTTAACTACTAAAGTAGAGAATTTTAAAATAGATTTGAAAGAGGAATTAACTAGTTTGTTAAGCAGTCATGTAAAGTCACAGAGTAACCACTTTTAGGATGTTAGTGTGATATTGAATGTGATACTGAATATGAATGTGATAATGTAGAATCTGAATTTAGTGAGAAGTTAGGATCATTTCAGAATGCATGTAATGTTACATTTGTTGCTGTAAACAAAAGACTGCACCTGTGAAAAACAGGGTAAGTTAATACCAATAGTCCAATAGCAAATTGCTTGCATTAACACTCTAGTAGGTACTGTGGAAAGAAACTTTCAAGAGAAATTAGAAACCTCAGACATAATTAATATGAGTAGTCTGGAGGAACAGGTAGAGGAAATAATTGACCAAAAAATTGCCGTGAGAGTAATCTGAGAACATGTCTCCTGCCTTATCCATTGAACTCAATGATACCAAGAAATGTATGGATGAATTATGGAAGGAATTCAAACCTATTCAGGACAAGGTAGATAAGAGGATAACTTCTCCTAATGTGGTATTAACTAGTGAGGTAATGATGGATTTACAATGGGGAGCCAATTCAGGGTTATCTAAGCAATTGCCTAAGTTTAAGCCAGATGGGGAAGTACATCCTACCTATTTTTTGGAAAGGTTCAACCAAGCAATGCCCAAGAACTGGGAAAATTAAAAAAAGATGGTGTTTGCTGTTAGGTATCTGTTAGGGGAAGCCTCAGAGTGGGGAATGGTAAACAACACAAACTTTTCCTCTTGGGAAGATTTTCAAAAGAAGTTTAAAGAGAAGTATTGGTCAGCAAGTGCCCAGGAAAGCTATTATCAGATTTGTGGGAACCAAAGTATTACAGTAATATGTGGGGAACAATGAGAAAGTATTTTGACTGGCATTTAACATGAGCAAAATACTTTGACAAACCAATGGAGGGAGAGGGGTTAGTTCGAATTTTAATAAGACTATTGAACATTTACCGGAGGAAGGATATATTATGTAGTGGGTGGAGAATGATTGAAGTATTATTATATTTTGTGGATGCACTTGATCCCATTAACTATGCAGGAATTTGTGGCAAGTAATAATAGAGCACAAAGTGGTAATATAGCATGCCAAGCTGGTAACCAACCGGTGATTACTAGTAATGAGGAAAACGTAGTGAGATGTGGATACAGGGCTGGGGTCCAGTCCTACAGATACACTAGGAATCCTGGTTTATAATAAGTATCTTAATTTCTCACACAAAATACCAACAAAAGAATGGTTGTTACTGGAAGAACCAAACTTGACTATCAATATTACACAACCAATAATAGTAGGAAACATGGAGACTTTTGAAGTTAACATATTTACAGATTCAGGGAATGAGGTGTTACTCATTTCTAGCACATTCTTTAACTTATTACAAACTAAAAATCACTTACCTCTGTTACCATTAACAGGAGTTCACACAGTTGGTACAGCAGTAATGAAGAGCACAGTTGTGGGCAGTCCAGCAAGAGGTGGACGACTGTCATTTGGGAGTCACAGTGACACTCAGGTGAGTTCTCACGACAGAGTAGGTAACCATGCATTAGCCACGTATGGCCAATACAGAGCTGGCAGAGGACAACTGATTCCCTGTGAGAGGCTTGCATGGAAGACTTCCACACATTCATAGTCTCCTTAATAACACACAATTTGTTGTGTGTGCTGTTATGTCATTCCATCTCCCAAAGCCAAAAAACCATGCGGTGTAAGACAGAATGCAAGTCAGCTTTGGAGATGCCTATCTCCTGAAGACGTTTCTGTGTTTCCTGTTTGGCCAGCCTGTCAGCAAGTTCATAGATGGGAATTCTGACATGTGCTGTGATCCACACAAACACCATGGAACAGCAGGACTGTTCCAGGGCATAGATGTACTCCTGAATGGACGCTACCAGAGGTTGGTGAGGATGGCACTGGTCGATAGCTTGTAGGCTGCTCAATGAATCAGTAAACAGGAGAAATGACTCACCAGGGCATGAGCGGATGTACTCAAGAACATGAGATATAATTCGGATGCTCAGGGGAACTATGAATGTGTGCTGTGTAACTGGAGGGTAGTTGCGCATGTCTGATCTGCAGTGGAAGAACACCAGCCTCCACCAGTATGCTAGTCACTGGACTCGTCCTAAAAGCTCCTGTCACTAATGGAACCCCACAGTGGTGCACAGGGTCAAGTAAAGGCAATGCTGAAGGAGCTGCCAAACCATAAACCACACTTCCGTAGTCAATTCAGGATTGGACAAGGGCTCTGTAGAGCTGCAGCAGCATACAGTGATCTGCACCCCAATTATTATTGATCAAGCAATGGAAGGCATTGAGGTGCTGCCAGCACTTCTGCTTAAGCTGACGAAGATGAGGGAGTGAAGTCAATTGAGTGTTGAAACCCAGTCCTAGGAATTGAGCCTCCACTACAGTAAGTGGATCGTCATTAAGGTGAAGTGTGTGTTCTGGTACGACGCTGACAGAAATGCATGACACGACTTTGTGGCTGAAAACTGAAAGCTGTGGGCTAATGCCCATGACTGCACCTTGTGGATGGCGCCACTCAGCAACAACAGTAGTGGAGCAGCAATATGAAATGCAGAAGTAGTCTGCATACAGAGGAGGTGAGACGGAGGGCCCAACAGCTGCTGCTAGACTGTTAATGGCCACTAAAAAGAGAGAGACACTCAATACAGAGCCCTGCGGGACTCCATTCTCCAGGATATGGATGGAACTATGGGAGTCACCAACTTGGACATGGAAAGTACGGAGTGACAGGAAGTTTTGGATAAAAAGCCAGAGTGGTCGCCGGAGACCTCTTTCATACAATGTGGCAATAATATGAGGTCACCAAGTCACATCGTATGCTTTATGTAAGTCAAAAAAGATGGCAATCAGGTGCGGCCATCTTGAATAGGCTGTTTGGATGGCAGACTCGATGGATACAAGATTATCAGTGGTAGGGTGACCCTGGCGGAAGCTGCCCTGACATGGAGCCAGCAAGCCACACGACTCCAGAACCCAACCCAACCGTCAACATATCATATGTTCCAGCAGCTTACAAAGAACATTGGTGAGGCTGATGGGGTGATAGCTATCCACATCAATGGGGTTTTTAGCATGTTTGGCACCAGAATGATGGTGCTCTCTCGCCATTGCGATGGAAAGATGCCGTCGCACCAGATCTGGTATAAGATGATGAGAAAATGTCGCTTGTAGTCAGATGAGAAATATGTAATCACCTGGCTGTGGATGCCATCAGGCCCAGGAGCTGTGACACGGCAATGTGCAAGGGCACTAAGGAGCTCCCACTCTGTAAATGGGGCGTTATAGGATTCACTGCAGTGTGTAGTGAATGAGAGGACCTTCCCTTCCAGCCACCATTTCAGTGTGTGAAAGGATGGGGGATAATTCTCTGATGCAGAGGCTCGAGCAAAGTGCTTGGCAATCGCATTTTCATCAGTACATAACTTGCCATTTATGATAACACCAGGGACAGCTGTTGGGACCTAGTACCCAAAAAGATGTTTGATCTTTGGGAAGGTGATGTGTGGCACCCAATGGTGAAGATCTATCTACCCAACACTCCTTCTTCCAATGTTTGATAAGGTGGCGAACACGGGCATGGAGCCATTTAAAGGCTATGAGGTGCTTCAGGGAAGGGTGCCACTTATGATATTTCAGAGCTCACCCATGCTCCCTAATTGCTTCAGCGACTTCCAGCGACCACCAAGGGACTGCCTTATGCCTCAGGCATCCTTATGAGTAAGGGACTGCATTTTCTGCCACAGACACAATTGTGCTAGGCAACTGCTCAACCATCACATCAATGTTACCATGTTGGGGAGATTCAGCAGTGACATCCAAGGTGAAAGCTTCCCAGTCCGCATTGTTCAAAGACCACCTGGGCAGGCATCTGTGCACCTTATGCTGGGGCAGTGACATGAAGATCGGGATGTGGTCACTACCACACAGGTCGTCATGTGCTCTCCAGTAAATAGATAGGAAAAGTCCTGGGCTGCAAATTGATAAATCAATGGCCAAGTAACTACCATGAGCCACACTGAAATGTGTGGCGGCCCCAGTATTTAAGAGGCATAGGTTGGATTGCGACAGTAAAGTTTCAACATCCTTGCCTTGGCCAGTAGGCATGGTACCACCCCACAAGGGGTTATGGGCATCAAAATCTCGCAGAAGTAGGAAAGGTTTAGGGAGCTGATCAATCATTGCAGCTAATACAAGGATACCACACCATCTGGAGGAACGTATACATTGCAGACAGTTATTTCCCGCACTGTCCATATTATGACAGCCACAGCTTCAAGAGGGGTCTTGAGCAGCTAAATCGACAGCCAAAGCATAATGGAAATATTTTAGATCTGGTAGCCATGAACAGACCAAACCTCATCAATGGTGTCAGTGTTGAGACAGGGATCAGTGATCATGATGATACCATTATGACTATGGTTACGAAAGTTAAAAGTCAGTCAAGAAGGCTAGGATAGTATTCTTACTAGAAAGGGTAGATAAGCAGTTGTTAGAATCCCACTGAGTAAATGAATCAACTTCATTTACTACCGGTATGGACGTGGAAGAATTATGGGCAAATTTTAAACACACTGTAAATCATGCATTGGAGAATTATGTGCCAAAAAAGTGGGTTACAAATGGAAAAGACCAACCGTCGTTTAACGGAGCAATTCGGTGAATGCTCAGGAAGAAAAGAAAGTTGCATTCGCAGTACAAGAAAGATCAGGAGAATGAGGACAGGCCAAAGTTAGTAGAGACTCGTGCTGCTGTAAAAAGAGTGATGCGCGAAGCATACAACCACTACAACCGTCATACCTTAGGAAAAGATCTTGCTGAAGACCCAATGAAATTCTGGTCTTATGCAAAATCGGTAAGCGAGTCGAAGGCTTCCACCCAGTCACTCACTTATCAGTTGGGCCTGGCAATGAAAGACAGTGAAATGAAAGCTGAGATTTTAAATTTAGCATTTGAGATATCTTTTACGCATGAGGATTGTAGAAACATACCACTGTTTGAGTCTCTATCAGATTCCCATATGGAGGACATAGTGATAGACACTCCTGGGGTTGTGAAGCAGCTAAATTGGGTCGAAAATAAGTAAATCACCAGGTCCTGATGGGATTCTAATTCGGTTTTACAGAGAGTACTCTACTGCATTGGCTCCTTACTTAGCTTGCATTTATCGCAAATCTTTTGCCCATCGTAAAGTCCCAAGTAACTGGAAAAAAGCGCAGGTGATGCCTGTATATAAGAAGGGTAGAAGGATGGATCCTCAAAATTATAGACCAAAACCATTAACATCGGTTTGTTGCAGATTCTCGAACATATTCTCAGTTTGAATATAATGAATTTCCTTGAGACAGAGAAGTTGCTGTCCATGCATCAGCACAGCTTTAGAAAGGATCGCTCCTGCGAAATGCAATTTACCCTTTTCTCACATGATACCTTGCGAACCATTGATGAATGGTATCAGAATGATGCCATATTCCTCGACTTCTGGAAAGCATTTGAGTTGGTGCCCCACTGCAGACTCTTAACTAAGGTATGAGCATATGGGATTGGTTCCCAAATATGTGAGTGGCTTGAAGACTTCTTAAGTAATAGAACCCAGTACATTGTCCTCGATGGTGAGTGCTCATCAGAAGTGAAGGTATCATCTGGAGTGCCCCAGGGAAGTGTGGTAGGTATGCTGTTGTTTTCTACCTACATAAATGATCTTTTGGATAGGGTGGATAGCAACGTGCGGCTGTTTGCTGATGATGCTGTGGTTTACGGGAAGGTGTCATTGTTGAGTGACTGTAGGAGAATACAAGATGACTTGGACAGGATTTGTGATTGGTGTAAAGAATGGCAGCTAACTCTAAATGTAGATAAATGCAAATTAATGCAGATGAATAGCAAAAAGAATCCTGTAATGTTTGAATACTCCATTAGCAGTGTAGCACTTGACACAGTCACATCGGTTAAATATTTGGGTGTAACATTGCAGAGCAATATGAAGTGGGACAAGCATGTAATGGCAGTTGTGGGGGAAGGCGGATGGTCATCTTTGGTTCATTGGTAGAATTTCTGGAAGATGTGGTTCATCTGTAAAGGAGACCACTTATAAATCACTAATACAACCTATTCTTGAGTACTGCTTGAACGTTTGGGATCCCTATCAGGTGAGATTGAGGGAGGACATAGAAGCAATTCAGAGGCGGGCTGCTAGATTTGTTACTGGTAGGTTTGATCATCATGGGAGTGTTACAGAAATGCTTCAGGAACTCGGGTGGAGGCTCTGGAGGAAAGGAGGCATTCTTTTCATGAATCGCCACTGAGGAAATTTAGAGAACAAGCATTTGAGGCTAACTGCAGTACAATTTTACTGCCGCCAACTTACATTTTGCAGAAAGACCACAAAGATAAGATATGAGAGATTAGGGCTCGTACAGAGGCATATATTCAGTCATTTTTCCCTCTATCTGTTTGTGAGTGGAACAGGGAGAGAAGATGCTAGTTATGGTACACAGTACACTCCCCCACACTCTGTATGGTGGATTGTGCAGTATGGATGTAGATGTAGGTTTGAAGTTGCACATGTTCACTACAGACCAAGTTTAGGACGTAAACGCAAGTCCGACCTGACACTCGATTATAGTGCTTTGGTTCCTGTAATATCCCTTATAGCCATGAAGGGAAGAGGTCCGCATTGCTCGGAACCAGGTTTCCTGGAGGGCAATGCAGATAGTAGTTGTAAAACTAAACAGTTGCCGTAGTTCAGCCAGGCAGTGCAAAAGACCGCTGCAATTCCACTGGAGGATGACATCGTGAGACTGGGAAGGCAAGGAACATTCAATGAGGCAGTTTATGCCTCAGAGTCACCTGCTGGCACCAATTTATTGCCTGAGCAGTCTCTATCCATTGTGCCTGAGGGTCTGGCAAGATGTAGGTCCACAGGAGACGCCAAAATCTCCACCCCATCCTCAGCCACAGAGTTTGTGGATGCCACCACAGTTTCCTTGGTCTTAGGGGTTTTCTTTTTGGACTTCTCTCACTGCTCCTTGGGTTTCCCTGGCTCAGTCTCCGGGACTGAGGATGAGCGTGAAGCCCTATGACCAGCTCCTTTTAGGCTCTTCAGCCACTGGCAGGTGTCATCTTCCCCACTATAAGAAACCTGGGAACAGAGTGACCCAAGAGACCCATTCCTAGTGAGAAAAGCCAAAGAAGACTTACACTTCTGTGGCTTAAAAGCCCCACCATCAAGGGTGCAGGTGTAGTCTTCCAGCTCTAAGAGGTGACCTAGGTTTGTGGAGTTGATGGTTGCAGAACTGTTGTAGCAGCAGGGTAAGATGATGTCATATGCACAGGATGCAGGCGTTCAAATTCTCTCTTAGCCTCAGTGTAGGTCAGTATTTTTTTTTTTTTTTTTTAGGGTGCAAAACTGCTATGGTCATTAGCACCCGATCCGTGACTTAGGATACAGTAAAAACCGAAAATGGAAACCAGCAGCAATGGGAACGAAACTCAAAAATTTGGAGAAACTAAAAGCAGAAGGAAGGCTTAAAAATCCACTACAGAAAGGGGTTGATTGTCCCCAAGAAAAGCTCCAAATGACTGACGGCATTTCACTGGCACTAATAAACTCGAAAACGCGATCGGCCGAGCGCGTGTCATCTGCTAAAATGGACGATATATCAGGCAACAGCTGTAGACGGGCGCGTAACGGAGTAAAATAGGGGTACTCAATTAAAAGGTGTCTTACCGCCCACAGCTGAGAGCAGTGGGGACAGAGTGGGGGAGGATCGCCGCTTAAAAGATGTCGATGGCTAAAAAGACAGTGCCCTATCCAGAGTCTAGTTACAATTACCTCCACCCGATGACTTGTTCGGGAGAAAGTCCAAGCACAGGGAAGAGCTTTCACGTCCCACAATTTATTATGGGGAAGTGTCGACCAATGTGTGTGCCATAAAAGAACAACACGACGATATAAAACATTCCGTAGATCGGCGAAGGGAATCGATTGAATAGCTGGCCGAAGAAGAGAGACTGCAGCCTTGGCCACTATATCGGCAGCCTCATTTCCACAGATACCAACGTGTCCCGAGAGCCAGAGGAATGCCACCAAGACGCCCCCCCAGGTGGAGGAAGCGCAGATAGTCCTGAATCCGGTGGACCAGAGGGTGGACAGGGTAAAGAGCTTGGAGACTGAGGAGAGAGCTGAGAGAATCTGAACAGATAACATACTGTATCTGCTGATGGCGGCGGATGTAGTGGACAGCCTGGTGAACAGCGTAAGGCTCCGCAGTATAAACCGAACACGGGTCGGGAAGCCGAAATTGATTTTGGGTGTCGCCAACAATATAGGCACTCCCTGCATCTAACTATGTTTTCGAGCCATCAGTGTAAATGAATGTGGCTGCCTTCATTTGTGCACATAGAGCAGCAAATGTCCGATGATAAACAAGTGAAGGGGGAAATTAACAAAGGTCACGGACCAGGCAGATCCGTGGATGGAGCCAAGGTGGTGCTGTACCCCAACTTGTCCAGAAGGTTTTAGGAAAGCGGAAGGAAAGAGAATGGAGCAGTTGATGGAAGCGGACTCCCAGTAGTAGTACGGAGGAAGGGCAGCTTGCATACCCTACATCCAAGGAGGTGTCGAAAAAAAATGTCATGGGCTGGATTAGCAGGCATGGAAGAGAAATTGCTAGCATAACGACTTAGAAGGATAGATCGCCGATTGGACAGCAGAGGTTCAGCAGCCTCAGCATAAAGGCTTTCCACAGGGCTAGTGTAAAAAGCTCCAGACACTAAATGTAATCCATGGTGGTGGATAGTCGAGACGACGAAGAATAGACGGCCGAACAGAGGAGTAAACTATGATTCCATAGTCCAATTTCGAGCGAACTAAGGCGCGATAGAGGCGGAGAAGGACCACTCGGTCTGCTCCCCAGGAGGTACCATTTAGGACACGGAGGGTGTTGAGGGATCCCAGACAGCGAGCGCGAAAGATAGGAAACGTGGGAGGACCAGCACAGTTTTCTGTCAAACATAAGACCCAAGAATTTAGCGACGTCCGAAAACGGAAGCTTGACAGGTGCTAGATGTAAGGAGGGTGGAAAAAACTCCTTACGTCGCCAAAAATTAACACAAACAGTCTCACTGGGAGAAAAACGGAAGCCGGTTTCGATGCTCCAAGCCTGGAGGCGATCGAGACATCCTTCAAGACGTCGTTCAAGAAGGCTGGTCCGTTGAGAGCTGTAGTAGATAGCAAAATCGTCCACAATGAGGGAGCCTGAGAAATCAGGGAATGAGACAGTCCATAATTGGAATTATGGCAATCGCAAACAGTACAACACTTAGCATGGAGCCCTGGGGTACCCCGTTTTCTTTGGAGAAAGTACGGGAGAGAGTAGTGTTCACCCGCACTCTAAATGTGCGCTCTGCCATAAATTCGGGAAGAAATAGTGGCAGCCGACCTCGAAAGCCCCAAAAGAACAGTGTGCGGAGGATGCCTGTCCTCCAACAGGTATCGTATGCTCTCTCCAGATCAAAAAATATTGCTACCGTTTGGCGTTTCCGGAGAAAATTGGTCAAGATGTAAGTGGAGAGAGCAACAAGATGGTCAACTGCAGAACGATGCTTTCGGAATCCGCATTGGGCAGGTGTTAAAAGACCGCGGGACTCCAGCCACCAAGCTAAACGGCAATTCACCATACCCTCCAAAACCTTACATACACTACTCGTGAGGGAAATGGGGCGATAGCTAGAGGGGAGATGTTTGTCCTTTCCAGGTTTCGGAACAGGAACGACGATAGCTTCCCGCCATCGTCTGGGAAAAGTACTGTCGGTCCAAATTCGATTATAAAGGCGACGGAGGTAACGCAGACTATGGGTTGATAAATGCAGCAACATTTGGACGTGGATACCATCCGGTCCTGGGGCGGAGGAGCGAGAAGAAGAGAGTGCATGTTGGAGTTCCCGCATGGAGAAAACAGTATTGTAGCTTTCGCGATTTTGAGAGGAGAAAGCAATAGGTCGCACTTCCGCTGCACGTTTCTTCGGGAGAAACGTTGGCGGGTAATTTGAAGAGCTCGAAATCCCAGCAAAGTGTTGACCCAATGAGTTAGAAATTGCGACGGGATCCACTAATGTATCATGCGCGACTGTGAGCCCAGAGACGTGGGAGAAACTAGGCGCGCCTGATAACCATCGAATCCGACTCCAAACTTCCGAGGAGGGAGTGAAGGTGTTAAATGAGCTAATAAAGAATTTCCAGCTTGCCTTCTTGCTATCGCGGATGACACGATGGCATCGCGCACGGAACTGCTTATAGCGGATACAATTGGCCAAAGTAGGATGGTGGCAGAAAACACGAAGAGCACGTCGCTGCTCACGTATTGCGTCACGGCATGCCTCGTTCCACCAAGGAACTGGGGGGCGCCAGGGCAATTCGGAGCTGCGTGGTATTGAACGTTCCGCAGCTGTAAGAATAATGTCTGTAATATGTGTGACCTTATCGTTGATGCTAAGAAAGTGACGGTCATCGAATGTCGCTAGAGACGAAAAAAGTGTCCAATCGGCTTGGGTAAACATCCAGCGTCGCGGGCGCATATATGTCAGTTGAGGCTGCAGTCTAAGGACACATGGAAAGTGGTCACTCGAGTGTGTATCATCAAGGGCGAACCATTCAAAGCACCGAGCTAGCGGAACAGTACCGCCCGAAATGTCCAAATGAGAGAAATGTGTCATGGAGGCAGACAAAAATTAGGGATTGCAGTGTTGAGGCAAACTAGATCCACTTGGTGGAAGACGTCTAGCAATAGTGAGCCACGTGGACAAGGATGTGGAGATCCCGAAAGCGGGTGGTGGGTATTTAAGTCCCCAACCAGCAAATAGGGGGGTGGAAGCTGACTAAGAAGACAAAGGAGATCAGCTCGTGCCATTGGTGTGGACGATGGAATGTATACAGTACAAAGAGAAAAGGTATATCCAGAAAGGGAAAGACGGACAGCAACAGCTTGGAAGGAAGTGTTTAAGGGGATTGACTGATAATGGAATCATGGAGAAGAATCGCGAGTCCTCCGTGGGCTGGAGTGCCTTCAACAGAGGGGAGATCATATCGGACGGACTGAAAATGGAGGAGAACAAAGCGGTCATGGGGATGCAGCTTTGTTTCCTGAAGACAGAGGATGACCAGCGAGTAGGATCGTAAGGGGATCGACAATTCATCCCGATTGGCTCGAATGCCGCGGATATTCCAGTGGATAATGGACATAGGGTGGGCAGAAAATGGAGGAATGTGACCAAGGTTGCCGTCAACTCAACGACTGCTCAGAGCTTGCGACCTACAGCATGGAGCAGCATTCAGCTTAAGGCAGAAGATTCTGATCCATAGGTTGTTCAGGAGCAGCTCCTACCACCAGCGATCGGCCGGTTGATCGGCCGCCAGCAGTGCGGCTCGGCGACACGGAAGACTGCTAAGTGCGATTTCCAACAGGTGATACTGTAGGTGAGACACGCCTTGGTGGAGAAGGAGACGAACTGGGTTTCTTATTAGCCTTCTTGGAAACATGATGTTTAGATGAAGGAGGAACCAATGGTTGTGAAGTTGGGGCATGTAAAAAGTCTTCACGAGTATGCTCTTTTTTCGAAGTCTTGGTGTCTTACTTTTGGGCTCGTGATTTGGCAGAACCCGATGAAGGGTGAGCCATAGAGTGGGCAGGCGAAAGCGGTGAGGTTGAATGGGCGATCTTTGCACTGGCCGATCTGACCGACCATGGCACTAAAGGTGAGGTCGCAAGTCTGCGTGGCCACCTCCTTTGTTGGCCGAGGAGAAGCAAGGACAGTGCTGTATTTTCCTGTCTGAGGCACGGTGGGCTCTCGACAGGCGTATAATTTTCGATCAGCAAAGGTCGACACCTTTTCCTTCACTCTGATTTCCTGAATGAGCTATTCGTCTTTAAAAATGGGGCAATCTCGAGAGGAAGCAGCGTGGTCACCCATACAGTTGATGCAACGAGGGGATGGAGGTGGATAAGCACCCTCATGGGCATCCTTGCCACACGTAACACATTTGTCAGGATTGGAACAGGAGTGGCTGGTGTAATTGAACTGCTGACACCGAATGCAACGCATAGTGATTGGGACGTAAGGGCGAATGGAAATTCTCTCATAGCCTGGTTTGATTTTCAATGGGAGTTGAACTTTGTCAAATGTCAAGAAGACAGTGCGGGTTGGAATGGTGTTCGTATCAACCCTTTTCATAACTCTATGAACAGCCGTTACGCCCTGGTCAGACAGGTAGTGCTGAATTTCTTCGTCAGACAATCCGTTGAGGGTGCGTGTATAAACGGCCCCACGTGATGAATTTAAAGTATGGCGCGGTTCCACTCAGACAGGGAAGGTGTGTAGCAGTGAAGAACGCAGCATTCTTTGTGCCTGGAGGGCACTGACTGTTTCTAACAACAAGGTGCCATTCTGTAATCTGGAACAAGTCTTTACATGACCTGCAATTGTGTCAACACCTTTCTGAATAATGAAAGGTTGACCGTGGAGAAGTCATGACATTCGTCAGACCGAGAAACAACAAGGATCTGTGGCAATGGTGGAAGGACTGTCTGTGGCTGAGACTCGTGGAACTTACGCTTCTGAGCAGACATAGTGGAAGATGAGGAAACCATTGCTAAAGTATCACCCATGATTACCGGCGTCTCCGATGGAGCGCTCCTCCCTTGTGGGGGCCCTTTCTGAGGGCACTCCCGCCTTAGGTGATTGTTCACACCTCAGGTCACACGTCCCGACAAACGGATGGAGGGACCAATCGGCACTTTCGGAAGGTATCAGCTCGGATAATCACCTCTCCCTATGCCTGGCCGTTACCAGGAGGTATGTACATGTCATAACTGTCTACCCGGGGCGGGGAATTACGCATTACCCCGTCACCGGCTACGCAAGAAAATGCATTGGTTGGCCTTCAGTCATGCACAGGGAGGAAGAAAGAGAAAGGGGAAAAACAAAAATAGGGAAAGGAAACAAGAGAGGTCTCAAATGCCGCAGCGGAGAAAAGGGTAAAGAGAAGAGGTAAGGAAAAGAGAAGGACAAAGGAAGGATGAAGACATACAAGCAGAGAAGAAAAGAATGCATTACATTTCCAAACGTCCATATCCAGATGTAGGCACAAACCCTACACCCAGATGGTGAGAAAGGGAAGGAAAGAGCCAGAGGTGAGGGGAGGATGGGCGAAGATGGGGGATAGGGAAGGATGCGGAAAAGGGAGGTACGCAGCCCGGAAAGGAAGGAGGGCCACATTAGCTCGGGGTCCCGTGCTCGCTATGCACGTATCCATAAAAGAGTTGTGGACCCCCTGGGGGGGGGGGGGGTAGGTCAGTCTGTCCAGGGTCTTTCACTCCATGATTTTCCTTTCTTTCTGGAGAATCCTGCAGTCGGGTGAGCAAGGCAAATGGTGCTCTCTGCATTTGACACAGATGGAAGTGGGGCGCATGGAGTATTGGGGTGTGTTGGGTGTCTGCAATGTCTGTTTGTGACACTGAAGTACAGTGGGAAGACATATGACCGAATTTCCAGCACTTAAAGCACCGCATTGGTGGAGGGATATAGGGCCTTACATCACGCTGGTGGACCATCACCTTGACCTTCTCGGGCAATGTATCACCCTCGAAGGCCAATATGAAGGCACCAATGGAAGCCTGATTATCTTTCGGACCCCAGTGGACACACCACATGAAATGTACACCTCGCACCCTAAATTGGCACACAGCTCATCATCGGACTGCAAAAGAAGGCCTCTGTGAATTAGGCTACACTGGACCATATTTAAGCTCTTATGGGGCATGATGGTTACAGAAATATCCCCCAGCTTGTCACAAGTGAGTTACTCCTGTGACTGGGCATAGGATGCTGTATTGATCAAGACTGACCCAAATCTCATTTTGAACAAGCCCTCCACTTTCAAGAACTAGTCCTCATAAGCAGTGTGATCCATGTGTGGTCAGGGGGCTACAAACAACAGGGTACATGGTGGCCCCACCACAATGGACTGGCTACTGTGCTGGATATCAGATGCAAAGAAGTCCATGGCCATCGTCTATGCAGAAATCGACACTGCATAATGCATGGTGGAAAACGCACTGAGGAAGGTGTCCTCAACCAAGAGATGGAGAATGGGCAGGACTGCAACGCGACGACAAGAAAGTGGGCTAAAGATCTCAATGCATGATCGACACAGTGCACCTTGTAAGGCGCCCTTCCCCAAATGGCTCGCTCTTTGGAAAAATTTTGAAGAACGGAGGTCAAACCCTACAGGGGACCATCACATAAAGTCCAAAACATGTGAGACTCCTTTTAATCGCCTCGTACGAAAGGCAGGAATACCTCGGGCCTATTCTAACCCCTGGACCTGCAGGGGTTTGTCTGTGATTAACAGCTACTGCACAACTGTCACCGGAGATCAGTAATATAGACCAATCAGCATATAGGACTGACATACAAAACAAAGTAAAAGAATCCACAATATTAACCAATGCACGGAAAGTAGATTTATATTGAATTCTAATGGAATACGAAGAAGTATTATCCAATTTTCCAAGTAATATCAGTGATTACAAATGTAAGTTTAAAATAAAAAATGACACTCCATTTTTCTGTAAGCCATATCCAGTACCGGGAAGTTTGAAAGAAGCCATTAAGGAGCAAATCGACAAAATGATTGACAACAATATAATAGAACTTACTTCTAGCATCATGAATAACCCTTCAGTAGTGGTAAAAAAGTTACAGGAGGTGTGCTAGACAATTGTACATTGAATAAACATGTAGAAACAGAACGAGACAGACCAATTAACATCAATGAAGTGTTATCCAAATTGGAGAAAACAAAGTTTTTTAGCACAATAGCCCTGACTGCTGGATACTGCAAAATTAGGTTACATCTGGACTCAAAAAAGTATACAGAAATCCTGTTTGATGCTAAATCTTAACACATTAATGTGTTAACTTTTGGCCTTAATATCTCAGTATCAGTATTTATACCCACTCTGGATGAAGCATTAGGAAGAGATTTATTGAACTATTTAATAATATATGTCGATTATATTCTCCTAATCTCAGCTAACTGAGAAGAACATCGCCTATCACTGAAAAAATTTAAAGAAAAGGTTATTACAGTGAAACAGTCTAAGTCACATGTTGAGAGGCAAGAGTTAAAGTTCGTAGTGCATCTCGTAGGGGTACAGGGGATTAGACCAGATCCTGGGTGCATAAAAGCTCCTGAAGAATGTCCACCCCTAAAAACGTGAGGCAACTGAAGGGATTTATCAGAATGGCTGGTTACTATAGACATTACATTAGGAGACAAGAACTAAATGACACAAGAGTTTTACATTTGTTACGAAAGAAAATACCATTGGTTAGGGATCAAGAGGCAAATAATGCATTTGTAAATGTAAAAAGAGCATTAGTAGAAGCACCCATATTGCATAATCCGAGTCTGGGTGAACCTTTTAAAATTGCAACCCATGCATCTGATAATGGGATCACGGCAGAACTATTCCAAGAAGAGTGGGGTCTAGATAGTGTAAATCACATATCTATAGCTTTTGCTAGCCATAGTCTTAATAAATATGATGTAAACTACAAAGCTACTGAAAAACTATTAGCATTACTATGGAGTATCCAAAAATTCCAAACACTAGTATGGGGGGAGAAATCCATATTTACGCATATCATCACACTATCTTTTTTGATGAATAGTCATTTGTTACATACTAGATTAATGTGATGGATGTTGTTCCTACAAGAATATGACATTAGAACACAGTATGTAAAAGGTTTGGAGAATATTGTACCAGACACTTTGTCTAGGTTACATATAGACATGGAAGAGTTAAAAGTGATCTGGTGTAATTTTTGCAATTAATTTTCTGACAGTATAGTATCCCCACACCAGGATACAAGAGATGGCATAAAGAACATGATCCCTATTTTCACCAAGATGTTTGCTACATGTATTAGGAATCCCTTGCCTCCTAAGCAAGCAGAGAAATGGAAAATTATGGGTCATATTTTATTTTAGTGGGATAGTATAACATTGCAACAATGGCTTTTATGCATTCTGAAGTTAATGGAAGATGAAATTGTGTGGTATGTTCATACATGGAATGGACACTTTAGAATAAAGAAATGTATAGCTCGTATGAATAAGTTCTGTTACTTTAAAAGGCTAGGACAAAGTAGCATCATTAATTTGGCCTTGTGAAGCCTTTCAGAAGGTGAAAGAGAGGAACACTCACTCATGTGTATCCAATCATTCCAAAGTCTACACACAAACTTACAGCAGCAGATTTCCTAGTACCTATTCTGAAAGGAAAGGGAGGAATGTCATACATTTTAGTCCTCATAGAGTGTTGGTCAACAAACGGTTATACACTGTTTGCTACAATACTTTCTGGAGGTAGGAAAACCCTACTGTTTCTCTCCAATAATGGACCACAATTTGTTAGTAATGATTTTAAAGAATTTTTAGCATGGGAAGGTATTTGTGAAGTGTTAATATCCAACTATAACCTGTCCCCAAATCTGTGTGAACAGGTAATGAAAAATTTTGTGAAATTATGCCACACCTACTGCCATGAAAAAACATACCTTATGGGCAACAAAGATCAAAGACTTTAAACTGATTTTAAATATACTACCACATTTATGAACAGGGTTAACACCTTTAGAAGTAATAGGCAAACCCTTTACAGGAGAACCTCTTATTAAATGTTTCATTTGGCCTGAAAAGCCTACTGAAGATTACGAACTTAAACAGGAAATGGGTTCTAAAAATTTAGTTGAAAAGGCGCAACAATGAGTGATTAGACATAATGAGAAGACTATCAAACCTCACTACAAGGTCGATGAACTAGTTCTCGTAAAACAGCATCTTCAGAGCTCTGCCCTGAGGAAAGAGACACACAAGTTTTTCTAAAAATATGAGGGACCATACCGAGTTCAAACAGTAGTACATCCTGAAACATTTTTATTTGATCCTATAATGGAATCAGAGACAGGAAAGTACAACATTAAGGACATAAAGTTGTATATCCCCCAGCGACATTAACGTTCGGTGTTAACGGGCGGAGTGACGACCGTCGGATCCCGAGATGTTTTCGGTGTTTCTTCCGTAATAAAATTTTCCTGCACTGAATTCCCCCAACTTCTTACACTATGCCCCTACTTCTTACACTACCCTATCATCCCCCACTTACAGTTTAATAGAGAAACATACCAGCAAGGAATTGTGATTACATCACCCAAAACTGCTCCTGGTATATGGCTGTATCATCCTCGATTGTTAGAGACTAGTGCCCAGTCAGTCTCTCCTATCACACACATATAGTCAAGTTTTATTTTTGCTTGAATTAGTCTTTGTAAGTAATCGCTCCTTGCACAGAAAGGAGGTGGGTAATGTGATGTTAAACTTTCACGAGATCCAGGACTACTATCAGTAAGACCATACCCCAATTTTTTTAAGGAAATGAGGTACCACAAAAACAACTGCAACTGTGGCATTGAAGGGGAAAGATGAGTATTGTCTCACTGTTGATATTCTACAACAAACAGACTTAACAAACAGTTTTCTAGGTTCCTTATCGAACCTATGAGCTCGGACTGGCATCCTTTGTGGCAGACAAAGTACTGATATTATTTATGACTTTCATAAATTAAAAATATTGTTTACATGTTAAATACCACAGCAAAAAGGAAGATAAAAATACTGGACCTAGAAACAAAATGTGTGAATTATCTTCAAGAGTGGTCAAATGAAGAAAGGTAATTAAACTGGCAAAGGACTGCGAAACAATGGGATGAAGCAAGGGCAAAGATAAGTACAACATCCAGTTTCACATTTTTCTGTTTCAAAATGAGTATTTACATAATCAAAATGTCAAAAAATTAAGAAGAACCAGATCTGGTGAATGAATTGTCAGCCAAAATGAAAGATTTGCAGTCAGCAGTTCCAGCCATGACACTTTCATGTCTAAAATGCTAAATTAAGAAAATACTATAGATTACAGTTATAATTCTTGAAGCAATACAATTAATGTGAGGTACAACTCTTTGAGAACTGCAGTTAATTCCAGTCATGACCACTTCACATCTACAATAAAATCTGTCAATGATACTTTGAGATACGCAACTAAATCTAGTCATGACGCTACTATAGAAAAATTAAAAGATACAATAAATTCCCATTATGAAAAAGTTAGGAATGAACTGAAAGGAACAAAACTGTATTAGATAAAATTGTAAATAAAACTTATATTAAGGTCAAACTTGTTGTCAAAGAAGAACATACAACTAACAGATATTAACAAAGTTGTTATAGAGGAAATGTGTAGAACCAATTTCACGTGTATCACAACTTAGTGAAATTTTAAAGAGTACACCTGGGTCAGTCAGTAGCAATCTTGTTCTACAGGAAATCTGTGTGAACACTATTATTTGTAATCTCAGTTTCAGTAAGCTGTACAAAATCCCTGTAGCATTATAAAAATTTAATAGAGAAAGAATCATTAGAAGCAGAGATCAACTGAAGGCAGAATTATATACATAAAAAGTTCATAGGGAAATTAGTAGTTCGGACTTCATGACGAGAAGCTCAGATTTTTTTTTACTTTTTTTTTTACACCTGCAGTCAACATCTTCATACTACAGGCAGAAAATAAGAATTACCAACACCTCTGCTACAATGTGTGAAGAAGTGAGTTATCCTGGTATAATATGTCAATGACAGCCTGTTTCCAAACGTATCTCTGCTCAACAAGTAATTGCCTATAAATGGCTTGGTCATAAGTTGTGATTGATTAACAGTAATCAGAGTTTATTTTCTTTTTTAAGGCATTCAAGTTCATTTATTTAAATGATGTGCTCTGGTATGTAGTAACAGTACATGTTTCCAGTTGTATAAACAATGTAAAGAAAGACAGATTGCTGCATATCATAAAAAAGGCCCTTCAAGTTGAAGACAGGTACAATTAAATGTCACACAAAGCTTTTGGCCACAGAATTTGTTAGTATACAGCAGTTGGCTGCAAATAAACAAGGTTGGACTTGAAAATGGGAAGGAGGGGGTGGAAACTGCTAGGTGGAGGGTGTGGATACAGTATATTACCATACAAATATTGACTGCACTTCCCCTGTATTCTATCAATACACTCAATTCTACCACCCACTTTACCCAGAGCTGAACTAATGTGATCATTTCACTTCATATCTCTACAAAGTGTTACACATGGGTATTTCTATGGGTTGGTTGATTCCAACTGTGACTCACTGATATTATAGTCATAAGATTCTACTGGTTTTTCATTTTGTGACGTGCAAAACTTCACATTTCTTAACATATAAAACCAGTAGCCAATCTTTGCACCATTTTAAAATCTTATCAAGATGTACAATATTTATGCAACTTCCATCAGATAGTACTGCATTATAGATAATCATATCATCTGCATAAAGTCTGAAGTTACTATTAATATTGTCTATAAAGTCATTTCTATACAACATGAACAGCAAGAGTACCAACACATTTCCCTGGGGAGCACACGACGTTACTTCTACCTACGATGATAACTCTCCATCCACAATAGCATGCTGCCTCCTCCCTACCAAAAAGTCCTCAATCAATTCACAAACTTCACTTAATACACCATATGATTGCACTTTTGACAAAAAAGTGTAAGTAAGTTACCGAGTCAAGTGCTTTCCAGAAATGAAGAAACATTATGTATTCCTGACTACCTTGATCCAAAGCTTTCAGGATGTCATGTGAGAAAAATGCAAGTTGAATTACAATTCACCAGTGTTTTCAGAAACCACGATAATTGCAATTGAGAAGGTCATTCTGTTCAAGATACCTTACTATGTTTGATCTCAGAATATGCTCTAAGATTGCACAAGTCAGTATGAACGATACTGCATGGTAGCTTTGTGGATCACTTCTACTATACTCCTTGTAGATGGGTGTGACCTGTGCCTTTTTTCAAGAACTGGGCATGTGTTTTTGTTCAAGAGATCTATGATAAAATATACAGGGTGAGTCATAAATGAGGACAAATATGTCGTACAAATTGTCACACACTGAGCTCGCATGTTCCTATGTCAATAAATGACAATGCAATTGAATGGTAAAAATGTGGAAATACAAAGTGGACTTTTGGGTGTTACTGTGTGCCGACATTGGCTATGCGAGTGTTGTAGGTAGTTTAGCCACTCACGAGAAGGCAAGGCATCAGCGTCAAGCAACAGTGTACATGACATTGCGAGCAATGATAGCACCCACATCTATCTCATTCCAGTTACGCTGGCCGGTACTATGTATCATGGCTAGTTGGCACAGGGAAACAAACATGAGGAGGGGCTGCACTACTGTACATGCATGTTTTATAATTTAGTTTTTGTGTCCAGACTTAGTTTTAAGAAAAGAGTACATAGATGCAGAATACAAAATACTACTACATAGGTATGTGGCAGTTCACACAAACGAATACAATACAGCTGTTCAAATCAAAACTAACATAGAAACACACAACCAGAAGCTGCAGTGCTGGTTTATAAGTACTGTTCAAAATGACAGCCACGACGTGTGTGGCAAAGTTGAACTATTTGCAGGAAGGATTGCTGAACATGATCCAACATGTCTGTATCTCTTTGCATAATATCACAGGCATGTTTTATTCTGGATTGAAGGGTGTTGACATCAACAACCTCTCCTTCATGAATCACAGATTTCAGATGGCCCCACAAAAATGAATCCAGTGGATTCAGGTCTGGCAATCTTGCTGGCCATGCTAAAGGGCCTCCACAAGCCACCCATTTTGAAGGGAAGGTACTGTGCAGGTGAGCGAGCGCACCATCACGCATGTACCACAGGACCACAGGTCCACATGAAAGACCAAACTAACGTCTTCCAACAATTCTGGGAATGTAACATCTAGGAAATGCAGATACCGCTCCCCTGTAAGCCTTTGTGGTAGCACATGTTGCCCTACGAGATGGTGATCAATAATACCACACCGAATATTGACACCACATTGTTGTTGGTAGCCTCGTATCACTGTGCTGTGGGGGTTTTCTTCCACCCACTGGTGCCAATTATGCGAATTCACTATACCCTCCTTCATGAAATAGGCTTTGTCGGTGAACAGTATTGTATGTGAAAAATGCTGATTGTAGATCTGACACCGTAGGATAAAGTTGCAGAAGTCCAGCATCCTCTGGTAGTCTTCCAGCAACAATGCCTGTACCTTCTGCATGTGAAAGGGATGGTACTGGTTTCTATGGAGTACTGTAGATTGTGACATGCCAACCACAGTGGCTATAGACCTGGTGCTTATTGTTAATCCTCCGCAATGGTTTGTAACACTTTTCCTTCATCATCCGCAATGTACATCAACTTTCAGTCATGGCCACATCATCCTGGAAGTGCTACACAAGCACCATACTCCCTCAAGCGCCTGTCCACAGAGTAAAACGATTTTGCGGATGGAAGGTGCCGGCTAGGAAACCTCTTGGGATACAGTTGCCTTGCAACATCAGCTCTTGCATCTGCAAGCCTGTAGGTGAGGTGGACATCGGCGTATTCCTCATTTGTGAAACTTGCCACGGTACTGTAGTAACACTGCAATGCGGCTGTTAGCAACTGTTGACATGGCGAGTATCCAGCAGAGTGACTATTGCAGAGGTGTTGTAAATACATCGTGCATGCTGCGGTTTTACTTCCACCGTTGACCACTCTTTCTGCTTACAGGGCACACATTCCCTAACATGCGACTGTACACTCCGTTACAACCTGCAATGTGTGATTCCCAAGTTCTGATACAATTTCAGATACATTGGGATGGGATTTTCTCTCTCTCATATCTTTCAAACACTTACAGATACACATCAGCTCATTGGTGTGTCATGTGTTGTATCTATGAGTGAATGACATGTCATGATCATGAGGCTCGTCGGTATCTCATTCAATGATTAACATGTGTTTTTGCTTTACATACACAACACATCAAGGAGAACAAAATTTACAATGATGTGTCACATGTTATGCATAGTAGCATGCGGTCCTAGACATATTTTTCCTTTTTTATGACTCACCCTGGAGTTAGAAAAAGGGGCTAACTCAACCAAAAATTCAGTATAGAATATGGTAGGGAGCTTTGTTCAATTTCAACGATTTAAGCTTTTTTAAAACCAATTGGACTTTTAATAACAATATCACTCATTGTTTCAGCAGTATGAGGTTTAAATTAGGACAATACTCATGGTTTTTCCTTTGTAACAAAACATTTAAAAACAGTGTTAAGTATTTCAGCTTTTGCTCTGTTACACACAATTTCAGTTGCTGACTCTTTCACTGATGATATTTTAAGTACTTCTCAAAATCTCTATAACTAGAACAAACTCTTTCCTCTCAGGTTTGGATAATGGATGATCCACCACAGTTGCTACAAATGTTGTTTTAAAGCAATAGAAGCTTTAATGCTAATTCAGAATCACCTTTGTTGGGTCCTGATACAAAATCAACACCTACAACTGACATCAACCTCTGACAACTTTCTACATGGCTGCAAGTACAACACAAGTGATTGTTTACTATCAAATCATGAAAAAGTTGATTAGCACAACACGCTACAATATTTCCAAAAAATTTTGTGCCCAACACAACTTATAAATTTCCCCTCAGTTTTCAAAGTGGTCAATGTTGAATGTTTAGTCTAAGTTGGATGAAGAAATATCTTTGGTTGGTATACTGTTCCAAAAATGATTATGATGCTTTCTGCTAGTTATGCAAAAGGTAGTCATCAAAATGTTCCAGCCCCGGTCTCTTCCATGTTCTCAGAGTGAACGCATACACTCTAATATTTCAACATACATACAACCAACACTTATCACAAGACTTTGTAATTGAATGTGACTTATTCACATGATGGTGAACATGACAAACAATATGAAACATTGCCTGGACCAAGGCCTTGTGGAGCAGATGGAAAGGGATACAACATGTACAGTCCTTATCATCAAGCAATGATTCTTTGTGTATATCAGGAAATGGTACGATTGGGACACAGAGGCTTTGGGACTACCAAAGTTGACAAACAAGACGACAAGATGAATAATTTTCTCGACATTACAAAATATTTTGTGAAAGGTGATGAAAACCTGCAAGTAAGTTTTGAAAGGAACTGGTAAATATGACAAGAATTACATTAAGGACCCCAATCCAAAATCTGATCAGCTGTTGCATCAATAACCAATGATGCCAAATGTTGCAATATTCTTGCAGATCAAACTGCTGAAATTGCTAGAATAGAGCAACTATCTCTCTGTGTCTATTCCTTGGATCTTGATATTAATGAAGATTTCCTGTAATTTATTCCAGTGGTTGATGTGACTGGCTAAGGACTAGCTAGATGTGTAATTGAAAAATTGGTAATAATTTCCTGAGGACAGGGCTACGACAATACTGCATGCATGTGGAGGAAAGCCTGTGGGGCTCATGCATTCATATATCAGGACTATGCAATAGCGGGATATTCTCATTGTGCAGTTCATCGTTTCAGATTGGTGATCGCCAATACATGAAACATTTCACTTATCAGGAATTCACTAGGAACACTGGACATGGTATGCGATTTCTTTGGGCCACCAAATGGCACACACGTGTGTGTGTGTGTGTGTGTGTGTGTGTGTGTGTGTGTGTGTGTGTGTGAGCGTGTGCACCCCACAATTACCACAATTCCTTCTCAGATAGGAAAGCTAACTAATACAGTGAAAATAAACACTTGTTACAGAACATTCTTCTCCTGTATTACTCCTCTACACTGGGAGACTTGCTTGACCTGCACACTGCAACCCAATGTAAAATCTAACAAATTCAAATGTGTGCACTGTTTGTTTCGTTTTAGCATGCAAAAGCATCTAGGGACATATGTGCCCATCTCAAAACTATAGAACATGAAGACAGAGAGGAGTTAATAAATGAATACACATCAGTCCCAATCAATGTAAGAGAAGACAGCTAAAAACAGGGACACGGAGAAAGAATTATAAAATACACCATAGAGAAATGGAGGTAAAGAACTAAAAATTAAATGGCCTTCGCCATATTGCTGCAATTAGTACAAATCCAAGTGGGAACCTAAATAGTTAAAAAATGGGCATTCCATCACAAAGCTGAAGTTTTAACAACTTGGGGACAATGGGATCAATAATCTGGAGCTTATTCCCATGGAGGGAGGGCCTGTGGCGATGCCAAAGTGGCACCACCTCCTGACAGGCTGAAACAGATAGATCATCGGATGGAATGTAAGTGGGCCGGGGTACAAGGACTGCAGCCTTGGCAGCAGTGTCAGCAGCCTCGTTTCCAGACAGACGGACATGGCCAGGAAACCACAAACATCACAGTCCCTCCATCAAGAGTGAGCAAGTGATAGTTTTCCTGTACCTGCTGCATCGAGGGATGGGTGATTCTCAGCACCTTTGAAGCCACTGTGTGCTGTGCAAGTCTGAGCACAGGACACAATTGAAAAGCCAGTGTTGCTGGATGTACTCCACGGCCTGATACAGGGTGAGGAACACTCCTGTAAATATTGACCTGTGTTCTGGAATCCGATAGCGAGAAACATCAGCACCCATGATAGAGGCACACCCAACGCCATGGTCAGTCCGAGAACCACCAGTGCAAGCAAAGGTGCTATCGTGAAATTCTGTGTGAAGTTTGTGAAACTGAATGGAATACAGCCAGAATGGAGTAGGGTCTTTAGGAGCAAAAGCCAAAAACGAGGTAACAGAGAAGAGGGACGTGCCCCATACTGGCAATCAAAGGAGTCATTGAAGAAGGTGGCACAGGATGGGTGGCAATGCATATAAGACAAACTGCATGCATACCTGCTGAGGACAAAGTCAAGGTGGTAAGAAAATGGTGGTTAAACAGCTCCTGCACAGAGACACTCAAATGGGCTAGTGTAAAAGGCGCTGGTGACCAAATGCACGTCACGATGGTGGATAGTGTTGAGATGGCATAAGAGGAATAGGTGTGCAGATGCAAAAACGAAGCACCCATAGCCTAATTTCGAACAGACAAGTGACCGGTGCAAGCAGGAGAGTGTGGTTTGATCTGCACTCCAGCAAGAACCATCGATGACACGTAGGACATTGAAGGACTGCATACAGGGGACTGCCAGGTAAGATGCGTGAGAGGAACAAGAGCGTTTCCTATCGAGCATGGGCCCCGGGACATTTGTAGTTTCAATGAATGGAAGAGAACTGGCATCAGATGTAAAGATCGTGGGAGAAACCAACTGTGCCACCAAGAATTCATACGAAGGGTTTTGTCAGTGAAAAACGGAAGCCATTAACGATGTTCCCTGACTAAAGACAATCGAAACATCACTGAACACACCACTCAATGAGACAGGCCCATGGAGACCTGCAATACATGGAGAAATCCTCAATTAAAAGGGAAGTGGAGATGCTTGGTGGGAGGCAGACCATTATAAGGTTAATGGCAATTGCAAAGAGGACAATGCTCAGGATGGAACCAAGTGTAGACCTTACGGAGGATACCAGTCCTCCAGTGGGTGTTGCGGGCCTTCTGCAAATCGAGAAACAGGGCTACATTTGGGGATTTCCACAGAAAGCCATTCATGACATGTGTGGACAAAGTGTTGAGATGGTGAACTGAAGAATGACGCACGCAAAATCCACACTGTACAATGGTTAATAGATTGTGAGACTCGATCCATCATACAAGCCGGGCATGAATCATACATTCCATCACTTTGCAAATAGGGCTGATGAGAGAGATGGGGCAGTAGCTATAGGGAAGGTGTTTGTTCTTACCAGACTTAGGTATGGTTATGACAGTGGCTTCACACCAGTTTCAGGGAAATGCTCCCTGTGCATAGCTGGAGTTGTACATATTAATCAGAAAGTGTTTGCCCTCAAAAGAAAGATGCCTCAACATCTGAATATGAACGGAGTCTGGCCCTGGGGTGGAGGATCAGGATGAACGGAGAGCACGATCTATCTCCCTCATAGTAAAGGCAGCATTGTAGCACTCACAATTTGGAGAAGGGAAGGGTATTGTCCAAGCCTCCTCCACTCATTTCCAATTGAGCAGGCAGTGTGATATGAGGCAGAGCTCAAAATTTCCAAAAAATTGTGGCCCAAGGTGTTGGAGATAGCAATAGGTTCGAAGATAACATCGTATGCTACTGTCAGAGTGGATATTGGGGAATAGATATTGGTTCCAAATAGCCATCAGGGGTCAGCCCATGTGACAGAGCAGCAAGTGGAGCTGTTAAAAGAAGAAGTGAATGAAATCCAGCTACCATTTTTCCTATTACGAGGAACAAAACATTGTGCAAGCATTTGTTTGTAATAAATGCAGTTTGCCATCATAGGATCACCATAAGAAATATAGAGAGCACATCTTTGCATGCAAATTGTGTCACGGCATGCATCAGTCCACCAAGGGACAAGGACACTGCACGGTAAGGAGGACATGTAGGGACTGGAACATTAAGTAGCAGTAACGATGACCTTTTTAAGACATTCCATCTGGTCATCACAATTTTTGAAAACTTGTTCATCAAAGGTCGCCGTGGAGGAGAAAAGCCACCTATCAGCCTTAGCAAGCTGTCATTTGGATGTGCACGCAGGTGGGGTAGGAGTGACCAAATGGATAGCACAAGGGAAATGGTCACTCAAGTAGGTGCCAGAAAGAACAGACCACTTGAGATGATGGGCAAGCTGGGCAGTGCAGTAGGATAGGTCCAAATGGGAATAGGTGTTTGAGGAGTCAGAAAGGAACCTCAGTGCTCCTGTGTTAAGGCAGAAGAGATTAAGTTAATTAAGGCCACCAAAGAGGGCACCTCTCCGACGGGTTCTGGGAGAACCCCAAAGGAGATGTTGTACATTAGTCACCGAGCAGAAGAAATGTCCAGTAAGCTGCAGGAGGTCAGCCTGGGTGACACTGAATGATGGCAGGATATAAATGGTACAAAGTGAAGAGGTCAAGTGAAAAAGGAAGAGGCAAACGGCAACAGCTCTAAGGTGGGTAGTCAGGGAGATGGGTTAACTATGAACGTCATCCCATATGAGCAGCATCACTCCTCCATGAGATGAAATGCTGTTTTCGGAGGTGGGGGGTCAAAACAGACTCAGAAGAAATGCAAAAACTCAAAGCACTCATGTGAATGCAATTTCGTTTCCTGAAGAGGAGCTCATGTGGAGGCTGCAGTTCTATAAGCAACTGTAAATCCTCTTTGTTGGATGAAAGGCCGTGAATGTTCCATCAGAGAAGAGTCAGGATGAGGAAAAAATGAAGAGGTGTCACTTCGGCGGCTCTCGAGGGCCAGCTGACGAAGACTGGCTGCTACAGGGCACAGAGGCAGGAGGATCCTGCTCCACATAAGTATTGGCTTTCTTATGCTGTCGGCCTGCCAATTCCAATGTAGAAAAATGGTTGGTATTCCACACCAGCAACACAGAGGCTGGTTAGGCAAAGGTATCACCTGGTGACACCGCTGAGGAGGCTATTCGAGTCGGCAGAGAAGCAGACTGTTTGCTTTCGTTGGACTTCTTCAAGCCTTTGCAGTTAGCAGAGAAAGACTCAGGTGTTGGTTGGCTGGAGGGACATAGGAAGTCTTCACAGGAGTATTCGTTCTGCCCTTTCCAACTTACCGGTTGTATAGCTGGTAATTTCACTTTGTGACACGCGAGTTTGATGGTTTGCTGCGCAGCTGGATGGAAGGACGGCATTGCTACCATAACACTAGTCGGTTTCACAACCTCATAGCTGAAATTGAGGTGGCATGTCTGCATGGCTATGTCCTTCATGGAGCGAGATGTAGCAAGAACAGTACTCTAGGTGCCAGATGGTAGAATGCAATGTTTGCAACTAGCCAATGACTTATGAGAATGCATTAACAAACCACTGGGAATTCAGGTCGACATGGGTGCAGAAGCATTATTAATCGATCAGTCAAACAGAGAGGGAGAATTCAAATCCAAGTAGGTCTGAGAATTGACCGAGGCAAAGTTATGGAACTAAACGGCAAGGTCATCAGTTCCATAATTCAAAAGTTACTTGCATAAGACAGAGGGGACATTCCACCAATATATGGGATACTGGCATTCTGGCTCCATGAGCACATTGTGGGGTGGCTGATTATGCAATAGAAAACAGTGGATGAGCCCAATATGACCAATGTGCAGGTATCATAAGACAGTGGACTCCTTCCAAGATGAGTTGAAGGAAGAGTACGAAACTGCAGTAATCTCCTTGTTTGTGTGTAGTTTACTACGGAGAGCATCGAGCACCATATGTCATTTCACTTTTGGGAAAAGATGTTTGATGTTTACCTAGATTAGATTAGCATAGCTGCACCTAAAATCATGAAAGCAAATGGTGCTGAGTATCTGTGTCACCAGCCAAATGGTTAGCCTGTTCATTCCTGGGGATGCCCACATGATTTGGGGCCCAGCGAAAGACAACAGAGCAGGAGCACAGGAAAGGGCACAGAGGTGGTCATAGATGGCAGAGACCAAAGGGGAACGAGGGCAGCATCAGTTAATGGGTTGCAAGCTGCATATTGAGCCAGATATATTAAAACACTATGGAGGGAGGCCTGAAAAACAAAATGGAGGGCCCTGAAAATGGCAAGCAACTCTGATGTGAACACACTACGTAATACCAGCAGTAAATGGTGATCTGTGCAATAGGAGACAAAAGCATACCCACCCCCCCCCCCCCCCCCCCCCCCCACAAATTTACCATTTTAGAACTATCATTGTTGAAGATGATAGCATCCGGGAACTCTTCAAGGACAGAATGTACAAGATGCCAGAATATCATAGGGCAGACAGAGATCCTAGGACCGTCGAATAGGTCAGTCTGCATCTGTGGTCAAGGCTCCATCAACAGCCGGTGTGGCCAAGCAGTTCTAGGCACTTCAGTCTGGAACCGCGTGACCGCTACAGTCACAGGTTCGAATCCTGCCTCAGGCATGGATGTGTGTGATGTCCTTAGGTTAATTAAGTTTAAGTATTTCTAAGTTGTAGTGGACTGATGACCTCAGATGTTAAGTCTCATATTGCTCAGAGCCATTTGAACCATTCGAGGGTCCATCAAATTGGGCTGGGCGGGAAGGGGGAGGAGGAAATACACAAGGCCATTTCCAGTGAGTAGAGATGAAAATCCGGACAGAAGGAAGTGAGATGCACTCCAACCAGCAATCCCACCCAATGGTGGGTAGCAGGAGGGAGACATACCTCATTTGCAAAGAAGATGGGGTACAAGGGATCGTCAGGGTATCACCAAATGGCTGTTGCATAAGAAACCAGGAGTTGGCTCGGTCATACATATAGAGAGGGAATCCCTGCTTCTGCAGGGTGATTGTTGACAAGACTAGCACAAAACACACATAAAGTCAGGTGAACCCCATAACAATTAAGAGGGTCAAGTAGTTTCAGAGTGGAAGGAGCCACTGAGTCATAAACCTGACAGCCATAATCTAGTGAGGACAAAACCTGAGCATAGCAAAGATGGAGAAGAGAAGCTTGATCTGCATCCCAAGAGGTGTGGCCAGGGGCAGATAGCATTAAGCTTCCACATGCAGGGTGTCTTCAGGTGGAGAATATGGGGCATCCATGCCAGCTTTTTATCAAAAGTAAGACCAAAGAAACAGGACTGTGCTATTGCATTGAGGCTTTGGTTGCCTAAATAAAGTCTTGGATCAATTGGTGCTGAGGGTAAGCAGCAAAAATTCTTGACGAGCATTTTATAGGGAGAAAATTGGAAACTGTGAGGGAGAGCCCATGAAGAGGCCAGGTGGATGGCAGATTGTGAAGGGAGGGCATCCACAAGCCAAATACAGTTGAAGACCCTGAGTAGATGATGCCTATGGGTAATACCCAAGTGTTGGATAATCTGGTTGTGGTTAGAATCTGGGCATGGTGCCATGTTGTGAAGAGGTAAAAGCTTGCTGGAATTGCCATTCAGTGAAAGGTTCATTATAGGATTCTGCTCAGTGGGGGATGAACAGAAGTGGGTTTCTTCAACTCAGTGTTTCTGGCAGAGGAAGGTAGCAAGATAGGAAGAGGACGCTGAAGCTGTTGCAAAGTGTGTTCCGATGTGTTCTGCAAGGACCAATGGATCAGTATATGCAGCACCCCATAGGATATGGCCAGGAAGGTTGAACAACACCCAGAAGGGTGGGTGTGGCAACTGCAAGGGAAGAGGAAATGAGAAGTGGATGGGTATAGAGTAAAGATACAGTTGGAAGGGGGAAAGGACGCAACAGATGAAAGAAGAAATTGACAGTAGGTTGGGTTAGGTAATATTTTTGGTGAAAATCAATGTAAGATAGACAATCCAATGGATTTTAACTCTATCTCCTTTTCTTTTTTATAAACTGAGCGATCTGGTGAGAGTGGAGAGTGACAGTCATGACAGTTTGCCCACTTAGGTAGTGGAATACAGGGGCTTCCCACATGGCATGTGTGGCCACAGTCTTCACACACAGGGTCCGCCATACACCAGGAACACTTCAGACCAAAACATAAGTGCCACAAGCACCTTACAGGTGGAGGAATGCACGGCTTCATGTCACATTGGTAACACACAATCTTGACCATCTATGAAGGCATACCCCCTCAAAAGCCAGAATAAAGGGGCTACAATTGTAGTGGTTTAGTGGTTGTATTTATGACCCTCCTGGGAATGTTGAACAAAATAAATGTGTGGTCACTCCAGATTAGACTGGAGTTCATCATCATTTTGTAGGATGAGGTCTATGAAACATCACTCCCTGGACCATATTCAGAGACTGGTGAAGGGTAATAGACACGTGGATGTCACCAGGGTGATCACAATCGTGGAGGGCTGTAGACTGGACAGCAGGAGAAGTTTTGATGAACAGCATGCCCAACTGCATCTTACTGACAGAATCCACCTCTATGTTGCCCTCGATATTCTCCACAAAAACAATGGCTTTGTGGAGGTGAATGCGTCCCTATCCCTTCTAGTACAATCAGTTAGAGGGGACAGGGTTTCATTCCAAGATGGCAAGCCTGGCCCTCTTCCCAGGGTGTAGCCAAGGAAGGGAAGGCTGCAGGGTGATACGAACCAGCATTCAATGATACACTACCACTCAAAGAGATGGCCATTAGAGAATATCCATATGCCAACCATCTTCCTCAGTACCACCCACTCCTATCAGGGGTTTTGCCCATGGGCATTAGCCAGCCACAGCAACAGCTCTGTGGCACAGTGGTCATTGCTGAGACTTCCACTGCTCCAGGACGACAAGCAACCACTCCTTGGTACACACATGGAGGGGACAGCTCACATGTAAATAGTGTGTTTCCTGTGTTGTCAGGAGGGGCTCAGCCAGATGGGTACATAACAGCCCCACCATTTGGACAGCCTGAACATGCTTGTTATTTTACATGATGGAGGGGGTTATGGCATGGAAGGAAGAGGGGGGAGGGGGAATCCATGCCATAGATGGTAGGGAGTGAGTTCTTCCCCAAATGGTACACATTAAAGATAGAAAATTTAGAGGTGGAGTCCAAATCCTAAGGGGGGACCCAAAAGGATGAAAGGTAACAAGCGAGAGGTACAAAATCTCAAGCAGCACAGAGAATGTGGTGGATAGCCAGGTGAAGGCAGTGGGGAAAAAGCCAGGATCTGGGGGGAGAGGCTAAGTGAAGGAAATGCAGCCCAGGAAGGAAGAATGAAGAATGGGCTGCAATACCTCGGAGCCTCACATGTGCCACGCATAGCTCACGGAAGAACTATGGGCTCCTGGAAAGGGAAAGGGAGGGGGGGCCTCCCTCTCTGACCCCACTTCCACAAAGGCTAGTGAGCTATAACAAACAATACATTCCCAGTCATGGACTATTTTCTGCACCTGTGACTTACAAGGCTGTGGTTTGTTCATTGACATCCCTATTTGTGGGCAATGTTTACGCTGAAAATCTGTTTGTTTTGACACTTTCAAACTGTATTGCTTCTCCACCAATGATGTACTGCATTTAGTTCCAGATCAAATTTCATTCCAATAGTCAGATGCTCTGTGCCAAATTTTCTGATCTGTTTTCTCCAGAGCTGGATTGTGGAACAGAATTTCAAGCTCATATTACGTTAATATAATTTGCCCATCCCCATTTTTTATGGGTCCCCCTGGTACTGGTAACTATATGGAGTTAAGAAAAAGCAGAATTAGATCATCTTCAATCCATCAATGGTATTTGTTCTCCTCCTCCTCCTTCATGTGAATGATAAGCACCACTAGCAATGGTAGAAAAACATGCTGGTAAATTACACCTCTGCAATGACTCTAAAAAAATCTATTAATGCACAGTCAATCATTGACACCTACCCTCGGCTGTACCCTGGGCAAGCTGTTAGCAAAATTAGTGGGGGTCTTATTTTTCAAAAACAGAGATACATCTATCAGCTGCTACTTGACAAGTAACCTGAACACCTTCTAGTTACCTATAATCCATTTAGCCCTTATCTATACCAGTCTGTGCCTTTTGGCATAGCAACCTCACCAGCTAGTTTCCAATGCATTTTACAGCCACTTATTGCATCAGTTCCAAACTGTCTCAACTATTTAGACAGCATAGTAGTATCTGGTGCCTCTTCAGAGGAACATTCGCAGGAATTTCATGCTTTATTTTCTGTTTTACAGTCTGGAAGATAAAAGTGCAATTTGGACAAGACACAGGTTTTTCCAACCATCCATTATTTATTTGGATTTTTAAATGTCATGAGCTGGAATTCATCCATGGCACCAGCATATGGATGCTATTGCCACACTGCCACACCCCACATCTCTTACGGAATTACAGGAATTTTTATTCAAAATTGTGCACTACCCAAAATCAGTACAAGATGCTGCTACTGTGGCACAATTATTCCATGCATTATTATGTAAAGATGTTCCTTTCCATTAGTGCCCAGCTTGTGACCACACATTAAAATTTAAGCTGCAGTTGCCTACTTGTTTGGTCACTTTCTTGCAGAACCAGCCACTTCTGTTTGTGACGGACACATCTCAGTTTTTAATTGGCACCATTCTCACTCAGAAGTATGCAAACAGATCCAAACACCCTTTGCATATGCCTCTATCTCTTTAAATTCAGCACAATAAGCATGACAGTTTTATTCTCAGACAGAGAAAGAGGCTTCAGAAATTGTGTATGCCCTAAATTATTTCATATTTTTCTATACGGTTCTTAGTTTCACCTGATTACAGACCACAAAATACTGGTATCTCTTTTTAACCCTTTGGTATTCTTGGCAGAAGAAGCCACACATAACTTTCAGCATTGGGCTCTTTTCCTATCAAAATTCAAATAGAGATACATTACCAACCTATGGCAAAACATGCAAATGTTACTCTGTTTTCATTTAGTCATGGAAGAACAAAATGTTGTTGATGGTTTCCCTATTATTAGCACTAAATTTGCAGCTGTGGTAGCTATCAATCCCGTGTTAAGCAAAGTTGTTTCTTTTGTGCAACATGGCGGCCAAGCAAGCCTCTGGGCCATGCTTCCGATACTTTGAGAAATTATTTTGCATTACAAATTTATCTTTCTGTTTGGGATGGAGTGGTGATGTTAGCTACAGAGAACGCTGCTCCCAGGTTGTAGAGCCCTCCATCCTTCGCTGTGACGTTGTGCGTTTATTGCATGGTTGATGGGCAAATGGTGAAGATTGTAATGGCCCAACAACAGTGTGACACCCATCAGGAGGCTCTGCGCACTTCCTTGTCACCGTTGACAGATCCATAGCAGCCATGGGAACAAATTTGTGAACATTTTGCAGGTCCTTTTCTAACTTTCTGTGCTTCCATATGTGGTGCATTGTCCAGCTACTTCTCCACCGCAATAACTTCAGCTTTATCAAATATTTTTGCAACAGAAGGTCTTCCATACATTAGTTACAGACAATGTCCTCCAGTTCATATCTCAAACTTTACGGTGACCAGAAAAGAAACTGACATAAGAACAGTGCTCACTTCATTGAACGGAAGAGGTGAGCTGTAACTACCAATTTTGTGTGTGCATTGTTTTGTAGTTTGCATGTGAAATTTGTGTTTGATTCAGCCATTAGAGACCACCTGGCCTGCTAATATGACACCAGTTGCATATGCAGCCTGGCGGCTGTGCCCCCTATAGGAACTAGTGAATACACAGGCCGGAGCATCGGTCTCCACTGGCCACTTGTGCATTGCTAATTTTACTGTACTTTGTCTTCCTAGTGTGTGAACTGTTTGAGCACTAAATTAGTGTTTTCCACTAACAACGACTATGTCTCATCACTTGTCATAATGTTTTTGAGAAAAGAAATGTCCTCATTTTGCATTTCAATCAACTCGCAAAAGCGTCCAAGCATCATTGTTTTTTTTTTTGGGAGAAAAGGTTTGTGGGACAATTTTTGCACAAACCTTTCTCTTCTTCAAAAGATTCTGGTGAACATATTACACACATGATTTAGGGATGTTGGTCAAATATGATTTGTGATGAGAACAACGCTGGCATGATGTGACCACTCATCCACTGTTTAACACTCTCTACTCACAAGTGACTGGTCAGATGTACATCTATTGTTCAGTGTTGTTAGTTCAAGCTGCCAGCATAATACTCCACTGTTGGTACTGATTCACTGGCAATAAAATAAGTCTCTGTACTTTTTGGATTAATGGTGTATTTCACTATTTCAAGTGCAAGTGCAAATACGGATCATTTTTATGGATGCACAAGCTAAAAATATTGTGACCAAATTGAAGATGAATATAAATAATTCCATTCAAGATTTTTTTTGCATTAAAATAACCACTGTATTATTCACTTATGTTAGATGATAGATTGAAGCAGATTCAATGACCAAAGAATATTACAGTTGTCTTGAGAATGGTGGTGTGGCTCCAAAAGGCAGTGTACTGAAGTGGAATAATACAGTAGTTTTGCTCAAGACAGTTAATTACTAATGAAAACATTCAACACAGTCATGCAAAGCCCTGGATGAGAAATTTGTCAAATATGAAAATAAATAAAAACCAAACTGTTCCTCTTACAAATATTACTATATGAAACACATTATTGTAAAAAGTATTTTATCAATAATCTGGTTTCTTCCTACATAATAGTCATAACATTTTAGATATATGGCAAACCCAATATCCCCGTTATGACATGTAAGAAAAACACAAATCTTTTAACACAAGTTATGTGGAAGTGTTAACATGTAATGACAGCTGAATCTAATCTCATTTCATTTCATTTATTTGGAAACAATTTGTCACACACAGTACATTGTCACAGGGCGTAAATATAGAAATATAAAAACAAAATTTGTCTTGCAGGATATTTTGTCTGTTGTATTCAAACCTAAAACAAGGCAGAGCCACCTGTCACCAATCTTTAACATGCCAGTTACTACCTACTAGAAACCCACACTCAGGACTCACCTCCAGCTGTTGCACTTTTTCGCCAATGCTGGCAGGGTCACACAAACAGTAGTGTTCGGTAGATTCCTGGTCCAGGAGGCACTGCAACAGCTGCATAACCACCTTGACTCTGGCCAAATGTGTTGGTGTCCAGTTCTACCAGAGACTGCTTGTGTAAGAGGTCTTTGACACCCATAAAATCTTTCTGCAGTCATCTGACAGCAGGAGTAGCTGTAAAATAAGTGTTACAGTTAAAATGTCTTAGTACTGAAGTCACTCTCATAATATAAGGAAAGGATGCGAGAGAGGGTATAGTTTTCTACAATTAGCCACAGCTGATTTTTAAAAAAGTGTTGGCATAATTCAAACACTTAAAACATTTGTTGGGTCCTTTTTTAAATTGTTACATTGCAAGTGGCTTCTTTTTAAATAAGAAAAAATAAAGATGATGATTACTAGAAACAGAAAATAGAGCAGGTTTACTTATAAAGGTTTTACTTCTTTGGTCAATGCCACATCCCCCACCCTTCATAGAGCAGAATGGCTTTTATTCATCACACCCCATTTCCTCCCATTTCACTCGCAAGTTCGATGTGTGAATAATGAGTGCTTATGTGCCTGTGTGATTGTCATCATTTCTAAATTAATTCTCCCATCCCACATATATAATATATACATAATATTATTGAAAAATATTTGTAAATACTTCCCAGATAACAGGATCACAGCTTTCATATAATGACTGTTGTAAGAGAAATTTAGCGCATTGATTTTTCAATTACTAACCCATCATTAAGAAACTGGATAAGAAATCTGTAACGTCCAATCTCAATGAGGAACTTTAATCTCTCAGCACAGGACAGGAATGTGTAGACAAACTATTGCCCAAGTTTAACAGAATAGCTGATGACATGCTGAATAGATATGTACCCTCTACAAAAGTTCATAAGGAGAGGGAATTCCATCGTATATAATCACTGTAAAGAAACTTCTACAGAAACAGAGATTAATGCAAAATAAGTGTAAAACAAAGCATAGGGCTATAGGCAGAGTGCTGCCTGATGAAATGCATTTAAGAGCCGAATGCATGATGATTCCATTGACTATCATAACAGAATATTGTCAAATGATATCTCATAAAACCCAAAGGAATTCGGGTTGTATGAAAAGGTTGTTAGTAGCACCAAAGTTAGTGTCCAGTCCCTAGAGATTCAAACAGGAACTGAAATTGAGGGTAGCAAGCAGAAGCTGAAATGATTAGCACTTTTCAAACATGAATTTAAAAAGGAAAAACTCACGAGAATTGCCCCAGTGTAATTCTCGCACATACAAAAAGATGAATGGAACAAGTATTAGGTATAAGTGGTATTGAACAACAGCTAAAATTGTTGAAACTAAACAAAGCTGCAGGGCTTGATGGAATCCCTGCCACATTCTGTACTGAACTTGTGGCTTAGTTAGTCCTCTTAAACCTGCAATCTATTATACATCCTGTGAAGAGAAACCGATGCCCAGTTCTTGGAAATAGGCAGAGGTCACACCTGGCTATAAGAAGGGTAGTAGAAGTGAGCCACAAAACTACCTTCCAATATCCTGGACATCGATTTGTTGTAAAATCTTGGCACACATTTTGTGTTCAAAGATTATGAGGTATCTTGAATAGAATGACCTACTCAATACTAACCAGCATTGGCTCCAAAAACAGTGATTGTGTGACACCCAACTGGCACTTTTCTCAGATGAAATAGTGAACGTTTTGGTTCAAGGCAGTGAGATAGCTGTATTTTTTTATTTCTGAAAAGCATTTGAATCAGTACCACACCTATACTTCTTGCTGAAAGTTCAATCACATGGCATATAAAGTGAAATTTGTGACTGGATTGAGGATGTTTTGTTTGAGAGAATACAGCATGTGTTTTCAGATGCAGTCATTGTCAAATGTAAAAGTAACTTCAGGTACCTCCCAAGGAAATTTTCTGGGACCCTTGCTGTTCATGTTTTATACTAATGACCTTGGAGACAATACTAATAGTTACCTCAGAATTTTTGTAGATGATGTAGTTATCTGTAATGAAATATTGTTTGAAAGAAGCAACATAAATATTCGTTCAAAACTTGATAAGTTTTCAAAGTGGGGCAAATATTGGAAACTTTGTTTGGATATGCAGAAATGTAAAATTGTGCACTTCACATATGAAAAAAAATGTCACATCCTCGGACTATGACATGAATGAGTAAGAGCTGGAATCAACCAATGCATACCAATACCTGGATGAAACAGTTTGGTACATCAAATGGGATGATCATATATGCTCAGTCAAGAGTAAACCAGGTGGTAGACTTCAGCTGATTGGTAGAACACTATGGAAGTGCAACCAAGCTACAAAGAAAATTGCTTACAAATCACTTTTGTGACCACAAACCATTTTCTTCACATTGCAACTACATTTCCAAATGTAGACCAAATAAGATATCCAAAGCAACACTAACAACTGTCAGTGCAAGGAAATATAATCAATGCCATAATTATCCCAATTTTAAAACATAACAGAAAAATGCTATGTATCTGTACAATAATTTCTCTACAATTTTTGTATTTATACAGAATAGGTATAACTACATTTAAATGTTTATTAGTGCATGTAAAACCCAAGACATATTTGCATAACTGCATTTATAGTTCTAAATGACCTCTATTAAACTACAATTCAAAGATTGATCAATTGAATTTGACTAACTTCATTAATGTCATATAAATGGCAGTTCTTATTATGTCTTCACTTATCTCCTTTATTATAAAAACTAAATACAACTAATAAAACAAAACATAATTCCAAGAACTAAAGTTATTAAAACAAAACAGTTAAAATGACTAGTAAATGTGGCATTACCAGCATTCTGTAAAGTGTCCATTTTTGTGTGCAAAGGAAAGGGAAATGCATTGTCAGTTGGTTAGAGAGGGACATGAGTGGTGGAAGCTAGTAGCTTCTTATGCTTTGATGCTTGGCTATGCTGCACAACAAACTGTGTTTTTATAAACTGTGGTTGATATACAGCAGTAATGAAGGGATGACATGTCTTTTGGATATAAAAAAATGAAAAACATCTTGTGTCCAGTTTAATAACTGAACATCCCACTGCCCAACTTTTGAAAACAGCTGAAGAAACCAAAAGGAGAATGAGGCACCAACCAAATAAGTAGGAAAATCTGAATTCTTTAAATTTCATGTATTGCTCTCATCAGATAACTACAAGCACTGACACCTAAAAATATGTACTATCATCATTGTCAGAAGAGCTAGCCAGCAGTCTAATACTTTTAATATACAAGAGGGGTTGAGACTAGGAAACAGAATCAGTTTTCATCCTCATGACCAGTTTCTTGAGGCTCTCATCACATTAGAAACTGAAATCCTACTCAAGATAGAATCATTGCATAATTCATTGCTTCTCAAAATTAGGGAACTTCCCTGCATCTTATTTCAGATTTTTGTTTTCCCTTTTGTTGATTCTCTTACTTTTCTAGTGTGAAATATGAAACAGATTGTATTGGCACAAGCTTAAGGGATAGATGGGAATGTATGGTTCCTCAATTTTTTCTGGAGGAAGTCAATCCCTTCAGTCACTAGCAGTGCCACTTTTTTACATACATGTGGTATTTTGAGCCATCAATACTTATTACAATACAACTTCCATGGTTATAGTTTGGATCAAAATGAAAGTATTAGACAATTTCAAGACATGACATGGACCCATAACATACAACATGACACCAAATGTTTGGTCACTTTAGTAAGAGGTACCTTTCTGCAGTTTCTACATCGACTGTGATAGCACCTGCCCATACACAGTACGGTTTGGAACTGACCATTAAGTGTTTTTTTAGACAGAGCTGTAAGCATATCAATATGAAGCCCAGAACTTGAGATTAATGCATCACCTTAGAAATTATAATGACTTTAAACAAACTGCAGTAATTAAAACAGTTCACAAACTTCTAAGTGCAAGAAGCTACTGACTGCTGTACAGCTACAATTTTGGATATCTTGTGCTATGAAATTATGTTCTGGCACATGAATGTGCATACTTTAATAAAAACTGTTGATAATTAAATAGATAATAACAAAGTACCTGTTTACTAAACAGCAGTAACACAAGCAGTGAAAAGAAAAAAAAATCTCGCTAGTTTTCAGGACCATGGGCTCCTTCAACTGTTAGGTGGCATAAAAAGGTTGGAGCAAATGAGAATTAGCAAAGCAACAAAAGACTTGGTGTAAGGATGGAGTCTAGAACATAGAGACAATGAAGAACAGAATTTCTGGAAAATGGGAAGCAACAACAGTTAGCAATCCTTACCACTCTTACATTGAATGAAAGAAAATCATGTTCTTAAAGTTAACAACTTCACATCTTGCACTGCTGGTGGCCGGTTACACAGAAAAATGTTTCTGTTGCTGCTGAATTGAAGTTTCAGTTCCCTAGATATCACTGCTAAGGATATTCAACCCTTTCCATGTATTAAGCACACAGCAGCAAAAGAACTGCAACTCCTTTCCATCCACAGGACACAAATTGCTGTATTTTCTATGCTCTATTATTCACCTATAATTCTTCCGTAGAGTCCAGTATATCCAGCACCACTTGGAAGTTTTACTGCAACTAGAGAGAAAGCTCCAACTGAAGATAGCAAGCTGCAAGAACCTCCAGCAGGTAATTTCACAGGCGAAGGACATTGTCTTTCCTGTTAACAAGTTCAAGCTCTCACTTAGTAACTATTTTAGCAACTGTGCAATCCACGAATATTATTTCTGCAATCAAAAAATTACTGCAAAATCCATAACACAATTTAAAAAATGAATAAATACAGGAAATCCGTCTTTTTAGTATCACCACACAGACATTATTTCTTAATTAACATTAAGTCTGATAACAACAGAAACAGAAGCAAAGCAGTGTTAATAATATTTTATCAAATGAAAATTGTGACAAATAAACCAGAAAGTCCTGAACATATTGTATCAAAACACTGTTTAATAATTGAAGTTCATACCAAATATACTGACAATACCATAAACTTAGACCATTCATGCAGACAGACAGCTTGTTGGTTGGCATGCCCATGTAGAATGCACCACAGTGGTTGCAGCTTAGCTTGTAAATCACATGACTTGTTTCACAGGTAGCCCTGCCTTTGATGGGATTGGTGACGTTAGTGAGTGGACTGGAGTAGGTGGTGGTAGGAGGATGTATGGGACAGATCTTGCATCTAGTTCTATTACAGGAGTATGAGCCATGAGGTAAGGGATTGGGAGCAGGGATTGTGTAAGGATGGACAAGTATATTGTGTAGGTTCGGTGGACAGCGGAATACCACAGTAGGAGGGGTGGGAAGGATGGTGGATAGGACAGTGAAGTAAGCCCTCCGTCTAAACTGCAACTCTTCACTGCCCACCACTACCACCATACTATCCCTCCCCCTCCCCACCCCAGCCTCCTCCTTACACCCACCCAGTCGGTACTCCCACCATGCACTGGTGCTACTGCTCGCAGTGTGGTTTCAGCTCTTTGAGACTGCAGACATGTGCGCAAGTTGCGCTTTCGTGTGTGTGTGTGTGTGTGTGTGTGTGTGTGTGTGTGTGTGTGTGTGTCTACTGCTGACAAAGGCCTTAATGGCCGAAAGCTAAGATTATGTGAATATTTTTATTGTGCCTATCGCGACTCAGCATCTCCAGTATATGGTGAGTAGCAATTTTCCTTCTCCGCATTGTTACATTGCATCCTGGATATTCCATTGTTTGAAGGTGCGACTTTTTTCACACTGAACTACAATACTTAGGGTGTGCACCGCCTCCAGCCTCATTTGTTGCAATCTGTGACCTGTCTGTTCCTCGCAATGTGTCTGAACTTCAGTCAGTACTAGACAAGGTGACATACTACATTCAGTTCATACCAAGTGCCACACAAATCGTGGCTTCGTTGCATTGTTGGCGTTGCAAAAATTTATCTTTTTTTGGGCTAAGACCTGTCAAGACAGATTTTGGAAACTCAAAAATGCCTTGCTTAGTGACAGATGTTTAGTGCATTTTGACCCAGCAAAACCAGTAGTTTTGCGAGTTGATGCTTGTTCCTAAGGAATCAGCGCTGTGATTTCACACAAATTGGTTAACAAGACAGACCCATTGCTTTTTCCTAAAAGCTGCTCATTCAAACTCAGTGCAGGTATTCTCATATAGAAAAAGATGCTCTCACTATTGTTTACGGTGTGACCAAATTCCTTACCTACTACAGCTAGAAAAGCACAGACAGAGAAAAGATGAACAAGTCTTACAGATCACATGAGGATTGGGGGAAACGACAGTAACAGAGAAAGAGCGGGTAGGGCCAGGACTGCTCCGGATTGCCAAGCCAAGATAGCTGCAGCTCAGTCTGGGCAAGGAAGACAGAATTTTCTGCCAACCCCCAAACAGGACAGTGAAGTTAAATGACCCTTCCTTAAAGAGAGTGGTAAAAGCCTGCTTCATGAAAAAAACATAAAACTAAGTCAGATTCTGGGTAATGGTCTCCTGACACCAGGGCAGTGAGTCACGGAAGCTATGAGTCTGCCACAGAGTGGCTAGTTTAGGACAGTCCAGCAAAATGTGGACCCCTGTCATATGGATGCCAAAACAACAGTGGGATGGGTCCTCGCTATGGAGGTAATAACCATGAGTTAGACAAGTATGGCCAATGGGGATCTTCTAAAGGTAGAAAGGTAGATTGCTTGTTAGAGGCCTGCATGGAGGACCTCCACAGATTCATAGTCTCCTTTATCACCCATAGTTAGTTTGGTGAAGTCATAATGAGCCATACCATATTCTGGGCACTTAAATGTAATGGTCTAATACCAACTGCAGGTCAGTTTCTGGAAAATTGTTCTCGAGAGTCAGTTTACTGATAGCCTGTTTGGCCAAGTGTTCAGCAAGCTCATTCCCTAGGATCTCAATGTGGCGCAGGTTCCAGATGAAGGTCACCAAGTTTACACATTGTTTGAGGCCATACAGGGAATCATGGATAACAATAACAAAGGTGTGGTGAGGGTAGCACTAGCTTAGTTTGCAAACTGCTCAGGGAGTGCAGGAATGGATATGCCCGAGAGCATGAGAGGTGGATACCAACTCTGCAGTGAAAACATTACAGCCATCTGGCAAGGAGAGCAGTTCAGAATGTCCTGCCCAAGTATAAGCAAAGCCTAGATGACCGGTGCCCACTGAGCTGTCAGTATAGACAACTTCTGCACTCTGGGATGCACCAAGGATGGAGAATAATTTGCAGTAGGGGGCCTTAGGATGGACCATGTGTTTTGCACATTGTGATAGGTCTTGATGAAGCTGAAGCCAAGGTATGCTCTGTGGAGGTGGGTCCAGAGGAGGCGTGGAAGAGGGAAGAACTGAAGTTCGGAGGATCTACCAGATGCAGATTGCAATGGTAGTCCCTCATTGGGGCTGCCATTGCCGGAGATGGATTACCGTGTCTGGGTGGTAGTCAGATGCTTAGGGGCATTGCCAATGTGGGTAGTGTAATTGGAAAGCTGTTAATGGTGCCTGATCCACAATGGAGAAATCCCAGCATCTATGAATAAGCTCTTCACAGGGCAAGTCTGACAAGCTCCTGTTGCAAGTCGAACTCCACAGTGGTTTACTGCATCCAGTATCCACATGCTGACAGCGATGCCAAACATGTGTCAGATTCCCATAACCAAGGTGGGACTGTGCCAGGGCTTTGTAAAGTTGCAGAAAGGTACTGTGATCTGCAACTCAGCTGGTAGTACTCAGGTAGCGAAGAGTATTAAGGTGCAGTCATCACTTTTGCTTAAGCTAGCATTGATGGGGGAACCCATGTTGGCCAGGAATAAAAGGCCAGTCCTAGAAAGCAATAACTCTCCACCACATTACATGTTTGGTCATTGCGGTAAAGTTCTGGTTGTGGTTGAATGGTACAACATTGACAGAAGTACACGATGTCAATCTCAGTGGCAGAAAATCGCAAGCCATGGGTGATGGCTCATGCCTGCACCTTTCTGATCCCATTCTCTTGGATATGGGGGATACTGTGGGAAGCACCAACACAAACCCAAAACAATAAGGTAAGACAGGAAGTCCTGAATGAAAATTGGGAGTGGAGTCTGGAGACCATAATCATCTGAAGTAGCAATTACCTGGTGCCATAAGCCCTTGCTGGTTGAAGAAGACAACTTTAAGGTGTTGACATTGGGCAAAAGCTGTTCAGATGACAGTAGTGGAATGACCTTGGCAAAAACCATCCTGGAAAAGAGGCAAAAGATCACAAAACACATGGAGCCAACACAGCTGCCAGCTCACCATGCATTCTAGCAACTTACAGAGAATATTGGTGAAACTTATTGGGCAATAACTGTCAGTCTCTAGAGGCTGCTTAAACAGTTTCAGTACTGGGACAATGATGCTCTCTCGTCATTTCGATGGGTGCATGCCCACACTCAAGATGTGATTAAAGATGGCAGGATGCATGTTTGACCATTTGGTAAGTGCCTGATCATCTGGTTGTGGATGCATTCCAGGCCTGGGGCTGTATCAGGGCAGTGGAAGAGGGCATGGACGAATTACCACTCTCAGTGGACCATTATATGGCTCCAGTTTTAGTAAAAGGTAATTGATTTTGCTCAAACCACTCTTAAGACACAAAAGGCAGGTTGGTAATTCTCAGACTCTGATGCTTGAGCACAGCGCAGAGCAAAATGTTTGGTGATGGCATCTGGGTTGGTGCAGTAGTCAGAAACATTCAAGTTAATTCCAAGTATACCTGCATGTGTCTGGTATCCAGAGATGTCTGATATCAGCCCAGAACTGCAGAGGAGAGAGACATGGTGCAATAATAGAAACATAGCATTCCCAGCATTCTCACTTTTGTCTTTTCATAAGGGGGTGGACCCAGGTATGGAGACACTTGAGGCAATGCATTGTTCCATTGATGGGTGCCACTTATGGTTTCGGAGCACCTGCCTACACTGTAATGGCCTCTGCGATTTCTGAGGACCACAAAACTACTGTCTTCCTTTAGGGCAGGCCCAAAGAACAGTGGATGGCTAAATCAACTGTTGAAAGAATGACTTGTAGTTGTATGCTGGACTCCCTCATCAATATCTCCATGCAGCAGGGAGCCAATGTCAGCAGCAGAGGTGAAAACATCCCAGCCAGCACTGTTAGCCCATCTGGGCAGGCGTCCAGGGGTGTGACACTGAGCAAGGGACAGGAAGATTTGAAAGTGGTCACTACTACATAGGTCACTGTGCAGCCTCCAGCGGATGGATGGGCAAATACAAGGGATGCAAACGGAAAGGTCTGTGGCCGAGAAGGTTTGTGTGCCACACTGAAGTGCGTTGGGCTACCATCACTCAAGAGGTAATGGTCAAGTTGTACTGGAGAGTTTTAAAAGTCTTTACCATGGCCAGTTACCAAGGTTCCACCCCACAAAAGGTTGTGGGCATTGAAATCATCGAAGACCCGCAAAGATGGGGGAGCCGAGATACCAATGCAAACAGTACGTTCTGAAGCACTTCACCTTGGAAGGGAGGTAAACATTGCAGACGGCAATAGTCTGAAATGACCTTAACCAAAAGGTAACAGCCTCCAAAGAGGTGTTTTAAGAGACAGAAGTTTGTTATACATAGTGCCTAGGACATAGTTCCAGACCCAGCCTCAAACCCTGTGATAAGCAGCAGTATTGTAATATTCCTGGTATTTGAGAAGTGCTGGGGTCCGCATTACTGAAAACAAGTGGTTTTTCGCCAAGATGGAATCACTATCAGTCCTTGTACAGACCAAATGTTGCAGCAAGAATTCCTCTGCTTGCACTTTGCCCTGTGCTTCACCCACAGTGTAGCCAGGGAAGGGAAGATTTTAGGGTTGCACCTATCTGCATTGAAAGGGGACTGTTCTTTCATAGAGACTGTTGGGGCCCAAAGACACTAGTGGGAGATAACTTCACCTGCTTCATTTGGGGCTGATCTGTCACGATGCCACCAACTCTGAATGTGGCCTATCCCCATTCTTGCCCTCCAGACTCAAGAATGCCTGCCTGGTCAGTAATCCTTTACTTGGGGTACGATGCCCCAGTCATGCATAGCACATACTCCTTGGCAAGCACAGGGAGTTTTCAGCTCTGGCACCAACAGTGTGATCCCTGTGCTCACTGAGCAGGAAGCTTCTGACCCCCCCCACCACTACAATGAGATGGCTACAGTGCTGGGTTTAAATGTGTATGACTGCATGAAAAAGAAGAAGACGTGGATGGAAGGCATAAGGTAGAGCACACTATGGATTTGGTGACCTTTCCTGCACAATCCAGATTTTTTGAAATTTTGAAAACTGGTGGCAGGTGATACCCATCAATGGAGCCACATATTTATTTGATGATATGTTGTAGAATATTCCAGAAGTTGTAATTCAAGGCTATATCATGGACCAAGTCCAAGCAGGGTCGGCGCCAAGGAAACCATCCAATGTAGTGGCAGAGGGAGAAACAGATAGTGGAAGTAAAAGCATGCAGCACAGAAATGAAGTAATGCTGCAAAGGTTGGTGACAAGTGGTATACAAGGACATGCTCACAAAAGAGCTGCGAGCCCCTGGGATGATACTCAATATTAGTACTGATGGTTTCACGTTGAATTATCATGATAGGTTTGGTCTGTAGTCCACTGAGTATGTATTTCTTGTTTGTGTCATCCTGCCCACTCATCTGCTATAGGGTTCCTAAGTTGACAGTACTTAACTTTGCCTTTTCACAATGAAATGTTTCAATCAATTGGTGACATGCAAATAATCAATGTCCTTCAATATATACTAAATCACAGCTGTATCTTTGGATCACAACTCATCATCTTGTGCAGGACTTCTAGTGTGGCCAAAGCTAGCTGGAGCAGCGGTTATATTCTCTTTGTATAGGTGCCATTCCTGTCGTGGTGTCATCATAGTCAGTATTTGATTGGCTGACATCATCTCACAACCTTCTCTGTTGTTCGTTCCAGGCCAATATGCCGGCACTTGATGTTACACCAGAACATTTCTCCTCCTCCTCCTCCTCCTCCTCCTCCTCCTCCTCCTCCCCCCCCCAAAGTGAAGGACCATCATCATGTAAGTGATGCAACAATGGTGGGGGAGGATGGAGGGTGGATGCAGTGCTGGAGCAGAAGCTGTGACTGCTGGGGATGTCAAGCTTCCAGTCATACCCTGCCATCTGGCCTTCACTCAGGCAGCAACGTGCACCAGAGGAGTACTCGTCCAAATCTGGAGGACAATAACTGGAGAGGGAGGACGTTGACTTCTGCAATGTGGATGGGCCCAGCTCTATCGGAAACACAAAAGGTAGCAGAGGAGGTGAAGGCTTTGTCTCCATGGGGTTTTCCCACAGTGTCGTGATGACACCCTCTGGTGGCCATTGTGTCCATGCTGTCTTCTGGATCTGTGAATCTGGGGGAAGAGACACAGAAAGATCATCATGCACATGACAGTGGCAAAGTTGATTCTGATGTTGGCACTGCTAACCGTTTGGACCTGAAGGGAGACACATGCAAGCACCAAGTCGATGAACAACCTTACCTCACGCCCACAGTCTGCTGCCACTAAAAACCATGTGAAGGACAATATCATGTGGCATGAAGTGATTCTTGCTGTCTTCCTTCAATGATGGATGCGCAGTAGGGTGGAGCAGTGTCCTATGGTGGTGGCTATGAAGAAATTCTGCCAGCAATGGTCCAAACGATAGGAGGCAAGAAACAATTACAATGCTCGATCCCTGGCGTGCGCGGAGTGAAGTTTAGCCATCTGCTGCTTGAACATTCTGACAAAATGTTCAGAGTCACTGTTTGACTGTGAATGGAATGATGCACTAGTTAGATGCTGTATGCCGCTGCATTCACTGTGTGTTTCATATTCATTTAACATGACCTGATGTCCATTGTCTGACACTATTACTTCAGGTAAACTTTTGAGGCAAAAAATTGAGGAAAAAACCTGAATCGTTCTATGTGATGCTGTCGAGTTCATTGACACAGCAAAAGGAAACTTGCTATAAGAGTCTACCACAATCAACCAACAAGTGCTCCAAAATGGTCCCGCAAAGTCTACGGGAACACAACTTAAGCCAAGCAGAGAATTTTTGTGGCAGAGTGGACTGATTTTCCACATATGCATGACACTGTTACTTCATCTGTTCTATTTGGGTGTCCGTACCTTGCCAAGTACAGTGTCTATGTGCTAACTGTTTCATATGAACAATCCCCCAGTGGCCATGGTGAAGTGACTGCAACACTTTCTCCCCACCACCACCACCACCACCACCACCACCACCACCACCACCACCCACTCTTAGCTTTGGCGACCTATACACGTGATTTGCCACTGTCATTTTGAACAAGAATCACATCTTTCTGTACAGCATGGCTATGCTGATGTGCGAAGCATTGGTGCACTATAGTGTTCTTTATGCTATGTGAGGAATGAAGGCAAGATGTGTGAACATATTTTAGCAAAATGCTCAAATCTGAATCAACTTCCATGGCCTGTGCAATTTTCCTGTAGTTCACTAGAAATGATTGAAGCAATTCAGAATCCTGAACATCAATGTGACAACAAAATGCAGCAGAAGTGTCAAATTCTAGATCAGGGACAATTGGAAGACATGAAAGTGTGTCTTCATTACCATGTAGAGCCATCTGATGATACACAATCTCATATTGGTATTGGGACAACAACAAAGCCCATCTTTGTAATTTTTGGACAGTTCATACAGGAGCTGGTTTTGTCAGATGAAATGAGGACTGCAAAGGCTTGTGATAAATTACCAAGAAGAATTTTCTGCCATACCAGTAATGGTGGAATTTGGTTGGCACCATACCCAATACCCAAAGCCTCTTTTTCGATTTGTGAATAGTTACACTGAGCTTTGGACAACAATTTTGATGTGAAAGCAGTAGATCTGTCTTTGTCACCAATTATGTGCAAAAGCACTGCACCTATTCCGTAAGAGGATGTGTCAACTTGCAATATAACTGGTTTGTCAGGATAGAAGTGAGCTAAGCATCGATCACTGAGCAATGCATCTAAGTTTCTCAAAAGTTACATGGCACCCATCTGTGCAAACGAAGGGGACATTCTTGCAATGCAATGGAGTTGCAATTTGTGCAGCATCCTGTATGATCCAAATAAAATAGTTCATTTTCTTTAAGACCGATTGCAATTCTGTGGCATTGGAAGGAACTGGCAAATCTTGTATGGGTAACAAATGTGGCTGAAGAGGATATACATGTTGACTGTTTATGGCATGACCAAGATACTTAAACTCAGTTTTCATATATATAAAAAAAACAAAGATGATGTGACTTACCAAATGAAAGCGATGGCAGGTCGATGGACACACAAACAAACACAAACACACACACAAAATTCAAGCTTTCACAACAAACTGTTGTCTCATCAGGAAAGAGGGAAGGAGAGGGAAAGACGAAAGGATGTGGGTTTTAAGGGAGAGGGTAAGGAGTCATTCCAATCCCGGGAGCGGAAAGACTTACCTTAGGGGGAAAAAAGGACGGGTATACACTAACGGGTGAGGCAAAGATGATGTTGAATGACAGGTGAGGTATGAGTGGCGGCAACTTGAAATTAGCAGAGATTGAGGCCTGGTGGGTAATGGGAAGAGAGGATATATTGAAGAGCAAGTTCCAATCTCCGGAGTTCGGATAGGTTGGTGTTGGTGGGAAGTATCCAGATAACCCGGACGGTGTAACACTGTGCCAAGATGTGTTGGCCATGCACCAAGGGATGTTTAGCCACAGGATGATCCTCATTACCAACAAACACTGTCTGCCTGTGTCCATTCATGTGAATGGACAGTTTGTTGCTGGTCATTCCCACATAGAATGCATCACAGTGTAGGCAGGTCAGTTGGTAAATCACGTGGGTGCTTTCACACGTAGCTCTGCCTTTGATCGTGAACACCTTCCGGGTTACAGGACTGGAGTAGGTGGTGGTGGTGGGAGAGTGCATGGGACAGGTTTTACACTGGGGGCAGTTACAAGGATAGGAGCCAGAGGGTAGGGAAGGTGGTTTGGGGATTTCATAGGGATGAATTAACAGGTTACGAAGGTTAGGTGGATGGCAGAAAGACACTCTTGGTGGAGTGGATTTCATGAAGGATGGATCTCATTTCAATCAAGGTAAGTCTTTCTGCTCCCAGGATTGGAATGACTCCTTACACTCTCCCTTAAAACCCACATCCTTTCGTCTTTCCCTCTCCTTCCCTCTTTTCTGATGAGGCAACAGTTTGTTGCGAAAGCTTGAATTGTGTGTGTATGTTTGTGTGTCTGTCCAGCACTTTCATTTGGTAAGTCACATCATCTTTGTTTTATATATATATGTATACACTTTAGTCCTGCATCAGATAACACATGAAACATAGCACGCAAATTTGCAATGTGTTCTTCAGATGTGCTACAACAATGCTGTCCAAATTAGTTTGAACAGTATGGCACTTGTGCAGTCAGCTGTTCTAAATACCATCGGAAAATTGTGGGTGCAGAAGCACTGCCAAAAGGTGAATGCATGTATTTAAATAGACCCAAATCAGTATTCACTACACACACCTTTTGAGATGCTTCATCAAGCAGTATTTGAAGATACTTGTCATGCAGATAAGTTTTTGAAAAGTAGCGAACAGTGCCAAATCTGTCCACGAGTTCCTCTGGCTGTGGCAATGGATAAATATCAATCACAGTTTGTTGGTTATCGGCAGACTTAAAGTCAACAAAGAGGCAAATGTGACCTGAAGGTTTGGGGATCAAAACCAGTGGACTTGCCCACCGACTAGCATGTATGGGCGCCATACCTCAGCAATCTTGTAATTCTTCAAGTTCAGCAGCCACATAGTTGTATAATGCAATGGGAACAGTTCTGTCCCAGAAAAATTTCAGCTGTGTGTTGTCTTTTGTAGTAATATGCACAACAAAATTGTTAGCCTTGCCTAACCCTTCAGAATAGAGTTCAGGGAATTCTTTCAACAAGCTAGCTAGCTACACTGTCTTTCTGCATTGAATAGAGTCACTGACAACAAATTGTCCTGAATTTTAAAGCTAAGCAAATAAAACGAATCAAGGACAAATATGTTCTCACATTTACGCAATTGTAGAACAGTGAAAGTCACAGTTCGCATATGTGAGCGATAAATGGCACACAAAGTACATTTTCCAAGAATGGGAAGGTCTTGTCCATTATAAACTGTTAGGTGCATGCTAGTTTCAGATAGGCATGGAGAGCCTCACAGTTCATGTTATGATTCAGCAATGTAACACAAGCACCCATGTCAAACTGAAATTTCACATGTTTACCAATAAGATGCAAATGAACAAAAAGCTTGTTGGTGTGGCGTAGTTCTGAAGTAACTGCTTGTTTGATAGTTTTGCTGATGCCTGCAGTAGGTTTTGAGTACACTGCATTGATTACTTGTGAAACTAGATTTTTGTGAAGGGGCCAAATTCTTATATTTGTTCTATTGCAAACATTGCACATGTCCTTTCTTGCCACAAGCAGGACACTGATCTTTTCAGGAGGGGCAGTCTTGGCGTTTGTGCTGTGAATAACACTGAGGGCAAGACTTAGTTCTGTTTGCCTGTGTAGCCGCAAGCTGCTTACGCAGTGTGGAGCGTTGTTTACTCCGTGTGATGAGCACAAGCTGCTGCTGAATTGGCAAACAAGGAACTCAACCCGACAAATAGCTGTCTGCTCAAATTTATCAGCCAATGGTCACCTGAATCTTACTTATCTAGTATTTGCACTGCCTGGTGAAATGATGGACCCGACTCTATCAAAATATGTTCTCCGAGTTTGACATCAGGCATCACGTAACATAACATCTGAAATGAAGTTTTAGCTGCTACCACATTCACTTGTCGGTCATAATAGTTAGTGAATCTGTAACCTGTTCACAAGGAAGTTCACTCTGCGTGGAATTAGGGAACAACTTCCGAGATAAATGGAACACTGCACTTCCTACCATTAGGGATGTTTCACAGTACCTGGTACATTGTAAGCAATTACATGGCCTTCAAACTGTTGCAACCACTTGAGCCATTCACCTTCCTGTTCATGAAACTGGCAAAAAGGCAGAATAGCTATAGGTGTTGGGGTAGGAGGTGCTTGTTCTGTCAGGTGCACAGCAATGGACATTAGCTGCTGCACTGTGTCGAGCAGTGTAGACTTTTGCTTAGTCTGGAACTGAAATATCCCTCTGCCACACACCATCAGGTGGCTTGCGGAGTATGGATGTAGATGTAGATGTAGATCTGCATTAGCTGCATTTCATTTAACACTGGGTGCTGTGGAAACTGAGCAGGTGGTGGGATAGATAAAGTGGGCATTTTGGAACAGAGAAATGCAAGAAACAGACAAGGCAAGCAAGAAAAATAAGTACAAAAGCAAAGAAAATATCTGCAACACCCACCTGAAAACACTGATTAGCAAGTAGCACACCTGCTAGACAAGAGAGAATTACGGTGTCAGCAAACCACAAAAGAAAATCTGTGGCCACCAGCCACTGGGTTTCCTCCCGTAACTTATTGACAATGTTGGATCCTACCCACTTGTCTTATATGGGGTTCCTAGGAAGCTGTTTTCTCAGATAGCTAGACAATATTCAAGCAAATATTATTAAGGGAATGTATTACAGTAAATTAAATTGACAATAATTTGCCTTTTCACAGTGAAGTATCGCAAGGAATTGGTGCCACGCAAAAAATCAATGTCCTTCGATTTATAGAATTTCCATGCAAGTAAAAAGTATAGGTCACAAGTCATGGCTTAATTAATGGATCATGGTTCGTCTTCTAGTGGGGCGCTCTAGTTCAGCTGAAGCTAGCTGGAGCGATGCTTATATTCTCTTCATAAAGGTGGTGCTCCTGCCGTGTTGTCCTAGTCAACATTCTATTTGATGAAGTCGTCTCACCGTCAGTTCAACAAAAATTTCATATCCTTCTGACAAAATCATAAAAGGTCATGCAATGCCCATAAATGGGTTCTTAATACACAATTAAGTCTGATATTTAATCTGCTGTTCATCTGAGAAAAACTAATTTAATCATTCACACAAATATTTCAAGTGCTAAACAACTTCTTCAATACATATTGTTCCTATTTCAAACTGTTTCTCTCTGAAAAAGGCTTTTGTTGCTGGGAGCCATGAAAGCCACTAGAGTGCTGGAAATTATGTTAATTTTTGTCCTTTCTTTCAAAGAAGAATTTTTTTATGAGAAGTTAAAATATTTATTTATTTATTTGTCTTAAAAGGTTAAATTAAGATCTTCGTAGAAATGCTGCTTAAATAATCTGCCCGAGTGTCACAATAGTAGATGGCTGAGTGATGCAGGCTGCTGTGGGTGCAGGAGCAATGGCTAACAAATGATGGTGCAGTTGGAATGGCCCACTAGAGTCACACCTCGTGCAGTTTTTCTCTCACTGTTGACTTTGCCACCTGCAAAGCTGTTGTCTAGCCTATTATAAACACTGTCTTTTTCACTGTTGGTGGCACATTTATTCTGTCTGTCTAAATTAGTAACTGAAAGTGAGGAGTAATATTTTCCTTTAGACAAGTTAATCTCTTTAATCTATTTTCTTGAATCATATGAAAATAGTAACTTTCATGTTGTGGAACCATTGAGTGATCTTCACAGGACCACAGTTTTTGTATGAATAAATATGACAATTATTGTTAGGATGCTTCTTTCTCCTACACTGAATTAGAAAACATTGAGAAAATGCTCTGCCTTCAACATTCTAGCATTTCTTAACTTCATTTATCCCTAAATACACAGCAGTTGCAGTGGCTATAGTGGCACACTAGTGAAGTAATGTTAATCCTATAACCAACAATCATGTGTCAAGATTTTTAGCTATATGAGAACCAAACTGTAATTTGCCACAGAAAATAATTATCATGTCTACATCTACCAAGCAATGAGAACTGGGGATTGGAGAAGCAAAATAATACATTTCTACTCATCATAAAGATGACACAATGAGTCACAGACAAGCACAATGAAAAGATTCTTACGATTTTTTTCTGCCGACACATTCATCAGAAACGACAACACACTTTCATTCACTCCAGCAAGCACACCTCATGCACATGACTGCAATCTCTGCAAGCACGTAATGAATTACCACTCTCATGTTGAACACAAGCAGCAACATGCAGGGGGGCGGGGAATAGAAATGGCTATGGCTAGCAACATACGGGTAAATGGAGGGGGTTTGCTCTGTCTGATGCAGCATGAAGGGACTAGAGGGAGGCACGAAGACTGCCTTGTGCAGTGTCAATGGATTGTAGGGCAGGGTGTGGGCAAGACAAGTGGAAAATGAGAGAAGCAGGTAATTGGGAAGGAGAGAAGAGTAGGTGTGTTGGCACAGGATGACACACAATGAGGGTAAGAGAGTATAAACTGGGAGGAGGCATTAGGACAAAGGGGGGGGGGGGGGGGGGGGAGATATTGTGGGTGGGTGGGGTTAGCGGAGGAAGGTGGTGTGTGGACTGTACCTTTTCCCTTCCTTGCTTCTCTCATTTGCTGCAGCCCCCCTCAACACTGCCACTGCCGTATCTGGCAGTCTTCATGCCTCCATCTAGTCCCTGAACTCTCCACCAGACAGCACTCGTATCTTCCATAATTGTATCTTGCAGTCACTTCCCCTCATGCCTACACCCAACTGCTGCTCTCATTCAACATGACATACGCACACTGGCGTGAACTGACAGAATTGGCAGTTATGTGTGTGTCACATCTGCCTCTAGCTATTTATGTAGGTTATTCACTAACTAATATTCCTATATTTTTTGCTTGCTGCATATTTATTGGGCCGAGTTAGAATTCCATTTCAGTATTGGTCACCATTCATATTACATGTATTATTTTCTATGTTGTTTTTCCTCACAATGTACGGACTTGTGCCAGTATTCTGTACAGCAACTATTTTCTATTGGTAAAAGCTAACGTGCTCTGCTCATTGGGTTCATCATCAACAACAATCAATGATAGGAAGACCTACCTACTGTCCACTAACTGCTCCTACAGTTAAGATAAAATGGCTTTTCTTTGAATTTTGTCACCTGTCGTAAACATTTATGGAATCTATCTTCAGCACAGCTTTGACTGTATAAAGGTGTTGATCACCGCGCGCGCGCACACACACACACACACACACACACACACACACACACACACACACACACACACACTTCCAATGTCCACTAATTGCTATAGAATCAATTGTCAAGCAGTAACGCAACAACCTGCATTAGTAATGAAGTCAGTACTATTCACAGTCTCAGGATAATGGCTACGACAGGACACCCTCAGTGTGTCTGATTACACAGTTCAGTTTCTCCACTTCTTAATGCTTTGAGAGAACATACCAAGCATCCAAGTATATTACCACCTGTATCATTATTATGCAGTGCAAATAAAAATTTAAGGATGTTATCACTCTTCATTTCTCCATGACCAAAGGATAAATAATTTAATCTTTGAAAGGAGCTAGTGATGTGAGATGCCAAATTCTGTTGAGCAAAATGTATTATTACTCAAATTGCAACAATATTGACCGTATCAAAGGGGAAATTCTGTCAACAAAAGAACAAAATTACAAGGAGGCAGAAAGACTGTCACTATTTATCTATAAGTGTTTTTTTTGTTTTTTTTTTGTTTTGGTTTTAGGGTGCAAAACTGCTATGGTCATTAGCGCCCGGTCCATGACTTAGGAACCAGTAAAAAATGAAAATGGAAACCAGCAGCAATGGGAATGAAACTCAAAAAATTGGCGAAACTAAAAGCAGAAAGAAAGCTTAAAAATCCACTTCTGAAAGGGGTTGGTTGTCCCCAAAGTAAAAAAAAAAAAAAAAAAAAAAAAAAGACTTCAAATGACTGACGTCATCTCACTGGCACTAATAAACTTGAGAACGCGATTGGCCGAGCGTGAGTCATCTGCTAAAATTGACGATATATCAGGCAACAGCTGTAGATGGGCGAGTAACGGAGTAAAATAGGGGCACTCAATTAAAAGTGTCTTACCGTCCTCAGCTGAGAGCAGTGGGGACAGAGTGGGGGAGGATTTTTGCTTAAAAGATGTCGATGGCTAAAAAGACAGTGCCCTATCCGCAATCTACTTAAAATTACCTCCTCTCGATGACGCGTTCGGGAGGAAGAGGTCCAAGCACAGGTAAGAGCTTTCACATTCCGCAATTTTTATGGGTAAGTGTTGACCAACGGGCGTGCCATAAAAGAACAACACAACGATATAAAATGCTCTGTAGATCGGCAAAGGGAATCGATTGAATAGCTGGCTGAAGAAGAGATACTGCGGCCTTGGCAGCTATGTCAGCCACCTCATTTCCACAGATACCAACGTGTCCCGGGAGACAGAGGAATGCAACCGAGATGCCCCCCAGGTGAAAGAAGCACCGACAGTCCTGAATCTGGTGGACCAGATGGTGGACAGGGTAGAGAGCTTGGAGACTGACGAGAGAGCTGAGAGAATCTGAACAGATAACATACTGTATCCGCTGATGTTGGCGAATGTATTGGACAGCCTGGAGAACAGCGTAAAGCTCCGCAGTATAAGCCAAACACTGGTTGGGAAGCCGAAATAAATTGGGGGTGTCGCCAACAATATAGGCACTCCCTACACCTAAAGATGTTTTTGAACCATCTGTGTAAATAAATGTGGCTTCCTTCATTTGTGCATATAGAGCAGCAAATGCCCGATGATAAACAAGTGAAGGGGTACCATCCTTGGCTAATTGACAAAGGTCAATCTGATCCGGGGACGGAGCCAAGGTAGTGCTGTACCCCAAGTTGTCAAGAAGGTTTTAGGAAAGCGGAAGGAAAGAGAATGGAGCAGTTGATGGAAGCGGACTCCCGGTGGTAGTACGGAGGATGGGCGGCCTGCATACCCTACATCCAAGGAGGCATCGAAAAAAATGTCATGGGCTGGATTAGCAGGCATGGAAGAGAAATTGCTAGCATAACGACTTAGAAGGATAGATCGCCGATTGGACAGCAGAGGTTCAGCAGCCTCAGCATAAAGGCTTTACACAGGGCTGGTGTAAAAAGCTCCAGACACTAAATGTAATCCATGGTGGTGGATAGTCGAGACGCCGAAGAATAGACGGTCGAGCAGAGGAGTAAACTATGATTCCATAGTCCAATTTCGAGTGAACTAAGGCGCGATAGAGGCGGAGAAGGACCACTCGGTCCGCTCCCCAGGAGGTACCATTCAGGACACGGAGGGTGTTGAGGGATCGCAGACAGCGAGCACGAAAGATAGGAAACGTGGGAGGACCAGCACAGTTTTCTGTCAAACATAAGACCCAAGAATTTAGCGACGTCCGAAAACGGAAGGTTGACAGGTCCTAGATATGAGGAGGGTGGAAGAAACTCCTTACGTCGCCAAAAATTAACACAAACGGTCTTACTGGGAGAAAAACGGAAGCCGGTTTCGGTGCTCCAAGAATGGATGCAATCGAGACATCCTTCAAGACGTCGTTCAAGAAGTATGGTCCATTGAGAGCTGTAATAGATCACAAAATCATCCACAAAGAGGGAGTCCGAGACATCAGAAAGGTGACAATCCATAATTGGATTTATGGCAATGGCAAACAGTACAACACTTAGCACAGAGCTCTGGGGTATCCCGATTTCTTGGGAGAAAGTACGGGAGAGAGTAGTGTTCACCCGCACTCTGAATGTGCACTCTGCCATGAATTCGCGAAGAAAAAGGGGCAGCCGACCTCGAAAGCCCCAAGAGAACAGTGTGCAGAGGATGCCTGTCCTCCAACAGGTATCGTATGCTCTCTCCAGATCAAAAAATATTGCTACTGTTTGGCGTTACCGGAGAAAATTGTTAATGATGTAAGTGGAGAGAGCAACAAGATGGTCAACTGCAGAACGATGCTTTCGGAAATCGCATTGGGCAGGTGTTAGAAGACTTCGGGACTCCAGCCACCAAGCTAAACGGCAATTCACCATATGCTCCCAAACCTTACATACACTACTCGTGAGAGAAATGTGGCGCTAGCTAGAGGGGAGATGTTTGTCCTTTCCAGGTTTCGGAACAGGAACGACGATAGCTTCCCGCCATCATCTGGGAAAAGTTCTGTCGGTCCAAATTCGATTATAAAGGCGACGGAGGTAACGCAGACTATGGGTTGATAAATGAAGCAACATTTGGATGTGGATACCATCCAGTCCTGGGGCTGAGGAACGAGAAGAAGAGTGCATGTTGGAGTCACCGCATGGAGAAAATAGTATTATAGCTTCGCGATTTTGAGAGGAGAAAGCGAAAGGTTGCACTTCGGCTGCACGTTTCTACGGGAGAAACGCTGGCGGGTAATTTGAAGAGTTTGAAATCTCAGCAAAGTTTTGACCCAATGAGTTAGAAATTCTGATGGGGTCCACTATTGCATCATGCACGACAGTGAGCCCAGAGACTGGGGAGAAACTAGGCGCGCCAGATAACCGTCGAATTCGACTCCAAACTTCCGAGGAGGGAGTGAAGGTGTTCAATGATCTAGTAAAGAAGTCCCAGCTTGCCTTCTTGCTATCGCGGGTGACGCGACGGCATCGTGCACGGAACTGCTTATAGCGGATACAGTTGGCCAAAGTAGGATGGTGGCAGAAATCACGAAGAGCATGTCGCCGCTCACGTATTGCGTTACGGCATGCCTCGTTCCACCAAGGAACTGGGGGACGCCAGACAATTTGGAGGTGCATGGTATTGAACGTTCCGCAGCTGTAAGAATAACGTCTGTGATATGTGTGACCTCATCGTCAACGCTGGAATAGTGACTGTCATCGAATGTCGCTAGAGACGAAAAAAGTGTCCAATCTGCTTCGCCAAACTTACAGTGTCGCACGCGCATATATGGCAGTTGAGGCTGCAGTCTAAAGACACATGGAAAGTGGTCACTCGAGTGAGTATCATCAAGGGTGAACCATTCAAAGCACCGAGCTAGGTGGAACAGTACTGACCGAAAGGTCCAAATGAGAGAAATTTGTCGTGGAGGCAGACGAAAATGTAGGGTCTGCAGTGTTGAGGCAAACTAGATACGCTTGGTGGAAAATGTGTAGTAATAGTGAGCCACGTGGACAAGGATGTGGAGATCCCAAAATTGGGTGGTGGGCATTGAAGTCCCCAACCAGCAAATAGAGGGTGGAAGCTGACGAAGAAGATGAAGGAGATCAGCTCGGTCCATTGGTGTGGACGATGGAATGTATACAGTACAAAGAGAAAAGGTATATCCAGAAAGGGAAACACTGACAGCGACAACTTGGAAGGAAGTGTTTAAGGGGATTGGGTGATAATGGAGAGTATCATGGAGAACAATCATGAGTCCTCCATTTGCTGGAGTGCCTTCAACAGAGGGGAGATCAAATTGGACGGACTGAAAATGGGGGAGAACAAAGTGGTGATGCGGACGCAGCTTTGTTTCCTGAAGACAGAAGATGACCAGTGAGTAGGATCATAAGAGGATTGACAATTCATCCGATTGGCTCGAATGCCGCAGATATTCCAGTGGATAATGGACATAGGGTGAACAGAAAATGGAAGAACGTGAGCAATATTGCCGTCAACTCAACGACTGCTCAGAGCTTGCCACTGACAACATGGAGTGGCATTCAGCCGAAGACAGAAGATACTGATCCATAGGTTGCTCAGGAGCAGCTCCTGCCACCAGCGATCGGCCGGTTGATCGGCCTCCAGCAGTGCGCCGCGGCGACACATAGGACAGCCGAGTGCAATTTCCGACAGGTGGCGCAGTAGATGAGACACGCCTTGGCGGACAAGGAGATGAACTGTGTTTCTTATTAGCCTTCTTGGGAACTTGATGTTTAGATGAAAGAGGAACCGATGGTTAAGAAGTTGGGGTACATAAAAAATCTTCACGCGTAAGCTCTTTTTTCGAAGTCTTGGTGTCTGACTTTTGGGCTCGAGGTTTAGCAGAACACGATGAAAGGTGAGCCTTAGAGTGGGCAGGCGAAAGTGGTGAGGTTGAACAGGTGATCTTCATGCTGTCCGATCTGACAACCGTGGTACTAAGGGTGAGGTCAATAGTCTGCGTGGCCGCCTCATTTGTTGGCCGAGGAGAAGCGAGGACAGTGCTGTATTTTCCTGTCTGAGACACAGTGGGCTGTCAACTGGCAAATAATTTTCGAGCAGCAAAGGTCAACACCTTTCCCTTCACTCTCATTTCCTGAATGAGTCTTTAAAAATAGGGCAATCTTGAGAGGAAGCAGTGTGGTCACCCATACAGTTCATGCAGTGAGGGGATGGAGGTGGACAAGCACCCTCATGGGCATCCTGGCCACAAGTAACACATTTGGCCAGATTGGAACAGGACTGGCTGGTGTGAATGAACCGCTGACACTGATAGCAACGCGTAGTGTTTGGGACATAAGGGCAGACGGATATTATCTCATAGCCTGCTTTGATTTTCGATGGGAGTTGAACTTTGTCAAATGTCAAGAAGACAGTGCAGGTTGGAATGAGGTTCATGTCAACCCTTTTCATAACTCTATGAACAGCCGTTACGCCGTGGTCAGACAGGTAGTGCTGAATTTCTTCGTCAAACAATCCATCGAGGGAGCGTGTATAAACGACTCCACGTGATGAATTTAAAGTGCGGTGCGCTTCAACCCGGACAGGGAAGGTGTGGAGCATTGAAGTACGCAGCAATTTTTGTGCCTGGAGGGCACTGACTGTTTCTAACAACAAGGTGCCATTCCGTAATTTGGAACAAGACTTTACAGGACCTGCAATTGCGTCGACACCTTTCTGAATAATGAAAGGGTTGACCGTGGAGAAGTCGTGACCTTCGTCAGACCGAGAAACAGCAAGGAACTGTGGCAACGATGGAAGAACTGACTGTGGCTGAGACTCAGTGAACTTACGCTTGTGAGCAGACATAGTGGAAAGTGAGGAAACCATTGCGGAAGAATCCCCCATGATTACCAGCGTCTCCGATGGCGCGCTCCTCCCTTGTGGGGGGGCCTCTCTGAGGGCACTCCCGCCTTAGGTGATTGTTCACATTTCAGGGCACACCTCCCGACAAACGGATGGAGGGACCAATCAGCACTTTTGGAAGGTATCAGCTTGGGTAATCATCCCTCCCTGGGCCTGGCCGTTACCAGGGGGTACGTACGTGTCCTACCTGTCTACCCGGGGCGGGGAATTACGCGTTAACCCATCCCCGGCTACGCACAAGAATGCGTGGGTCGGCCTTCAGACACGCACAGGGAGGAAGAAAGAGAAAGGGAAAGAAAAGAAGAGAAGTCTCAAACGCCACAGCAGAGAAAAGGGTAAAGAGAAGAGGTAAGGAAAATAGAAGGACAAAGGAAGGATGAAGACATAGAAGCAAGGAAGGCAGAGAATGCGGTACATTTATGAGTGTCCGTCTCCGGACGTAGGCACAAAACATCCTCCCAGATGGGGAGAAAGGGAAGGAAAGAACCAAAGATGAGGGGGAGGGGGGGGCGAAGATGGGGGATGGGGAAGGATGCAGAAAGGGAAGGTATGCAGCCAGGAAAGGAAGGAAGGCCACATTAGCTCGGGGTCCTGTGCTCGCTATGCACGTATCCACAAAAGAGTTGTGGACCCCCTGGGGGGTTACCTATAGGTGATGTTCACCGACTGAAAGTGAAAAAAATTATTCCTCTCTTTAGGTGATATTAGCAACATTCATAAGAAAGACAGAAATGTAAATTGAAGTTTAGAAATGGAGGAATACTCTCAGAGCCCACAATCTGAGTGGCTCACCTCTTGTGCAGATATAGGAGGTCACATTAATGGGGATGTCACTCACGGAGGTGGTCAAAGACTGCAATAGAAGAAGTGTTTTGTCCAATCTCTAGTTGTGATTTTTTATAAATATATGATTTTCATGGCCCCATAAGGTGTGACCCCAAGCCTGGTGGCACAAATGTGAAACATTTTTGGCACAAACTGGTGAGTTTTCCTTTAGTTTCAATAAACTGGAAAAATCAAATTAATGCAATTTTTTCTGTAAGTAATGCTACTGTTCCAGATTCATAAATAAATAAATAAATAAATAAATAAATAAATAAATAAATAAAGAAGGGTGAAGAATGACACAAAGAAAAAAATGTTAAATATAGTTTTGCATTTGGTAATTTGACACAGTTGAAGCTAGTTTCAATGAAATATACCATGTAGAAAATTATGTACACAAAAATGAATATTTTAATGTGATTAACACACGACAGCTTACATGGTAGTCTACAGAACTCCATACTTACATGGACTGTTTCTCCACGATGCAGTAAGTACTGAATTGTGCCAGTTGCTGCTGTATTCCACCATTCCAGTTAGGGAAGTTAAGATCTCAAATCATCACTTCAATCTGGCACTGTTAAGCTGAAGTTAACTACTCATATTCCTGTGTGAACCTGTCATTCTCTGTGACTGCATGCACCACTTTTTGAATATGCTTGTGCTGCACCATTGCCTGCATTAGCTTGCAAAGGCAGTGGTAATTAGTGATGATGTCAAGGACATAAACTTCTTGTTGGACTTTTCCATGAAGACATCTGCAAGAAACAAAATGGTCACAAGTTTTAACTCTGTGTTACAATTGATGAACAGAGGCAAAAGTGCTACAGCACAAGCCGACAGTTAACATTATTTTGCATTTTTAGCACCCTCACGGAAAAGTGAGGGGATAGCTCCAGAGTGATTTGTGTCTCCAACTGTGATCAGGGCAACACACTTGATGTACATAATTTAACATGCCTGTCAACATGCCTTAGAACATCGCTTTGAGTTCAGATAAGTTGCCCATGTTCCTTTGTGGGAAGACAAGTTGTGAGCACAGGGAAACAGGTGTACACCAAAGCTGCAGCATTGTAACATTCAACCACTTTCTTGACACAAAAACAGTGATGATCTAACACTTGGTAGTTGCCACACAATGGACAACCCAACTGGTAACCAAAGCTTATGTACTGAGGCTTTCAAATACTTTGACGGGAATGTGAGAAGGAGTTGCGATATCTGCAGTGACACAGATGGTACACAGCACACATTATTGCATCTATAAATCTACAAGTTGGGCAAAATAAAACTGGTCTGAGATACACTCACAGTAGGAGAGTCACAGGATTGACCTGATGGTAATATACTGCTGTGCTCGAAGTATTGAATAAGTCACTTACAACAGCTCTGCCTGAGGACTATCAGATATTTAGTTTCCCACAATCTTCATGTGCCCTGGTACTGAGCAGATTGAATCCTACTCCCCAGTAGTTTCAGTTGAGGATGGAATGCTGGATTAACTGATCTACTGTGTTCAAATGTTGGACAGAGTGAAGATCACTCAGATTCCAATATAAAAGAGATTTAGCAATGGAAAATAGGCTCATGTGCTCCAGAGACCACAAGACTGAACTTACATATACTCTTGGTCCTCACATAAAAATGTCAGAAAATACCACATTAAAGCAGAAGCAATACCACAATCTCTGCTGTGAAGCACTGAATCTAAAATAACATTGAGTGTCTGCAGTATCCAGGGTAGCAGATGGTTAGAACACTGGATTTGGGGTTATAAATGCTCTACACAAGCTGACTCAAAGCATACACTCCAGACAGATCCTTAACAGAATTGTGATTCATCGACGGTTGGAGAAATGCAGCCAGAGATGGATGAGCAACAGTATGGCATGCAGATGAAGTTGGAGGTGTGAGGAACAATGTGCTTGTTGCACCATGAGGAGCTGCCACTGGATGGTGAGTACTGGTTCCCTGACCTCAGCACAGAGATGTGCAATCAGTCTGGTCCTACAAGCACCCATGGCCAGCCAAATCTCCTCATGGGGGAATGTGTCAACTATCTTCGAAGATGAGGCCTCAACAATCAATACATGGTACACACGGTCGAGCCACAAAAGCATAAAGCCAGATAAATCTCGAACAGACCTGCCCTGTCCACTGTCTAAGAACTTGGATAAGGCACTTGATGATATTCAGTACCTAGAGTGTTCTGGTTTGTAGACTTCTGAGGTGCAGCAACTGTGACAATAGGAGTAGAAAATGAGGTCCAGCAAAATCAACGAGTCTCTAAAATGTAGGATGGTGTCCCTCATATGCAAGACAGGTAAAATAAAAATGGAAAAAAAAGAAGCACACACACATTCACACTCACTCACTCGCATCAAATAGAAAGCCCATCTTTGCAGCCCACCCCTCTATAAGACTGCTACAGATGTGTGTGTGTTCCCACATTTGAGGAGGAACAGAAAACATCAAAATTGTCTACAATTAAGGAGCAGTGTACAGAACACATTATCGTAGATGTGATACTGTTTGTGGCTACGGCAAAGAGGGTTAACACTTTAAACACTGTCCAGGGAGACACCACTCTGATAATAATGATCTGGCAGCGATTTACTGACTTAGATCCTTGGAAATGGGTGAGACAGGAAAGACCACATAAAGATGGGGAGGTAGACACAAAATCCCTAATGATGCAGTTGCGCAAAATACAGTGTTTCCAAGCAGTATCTTACACCTTACTGATATAATTTTTTTGTTTTTTTTGTTTTAGGGCGCAAAACTGCTACGGTCATTAGCGTCCGGTCCGTGACTTAGGAAACAGTAAAAAACCTAAAATGGAACCCAGCAGCAATGGGAACGAAAGTCATAAAATTGGAGAAACTAAAAGCAGAAGGAATGCTTAAAAATCGACTACAGGAAGGGGTTGGTTGTCCCCAAAAAAAGCTCCAAATGACTGACGTCATTTCACTGGCACTAAAACTCGAGAACGCGATTGGCTGAGCGCGTGTCATCTGCTAATATCGGCGATATATCAGGCGACAGCTGTAGATGGGAGTGTAAGGGATTAAAATAGGGGCACTCAATTAAAAGGTGTCTTACCGTCCACAGCTGAGAGCAGTGGGGACAGAGTGGGGGACGATCACCGCTTAAAAGATGTTGATAGCTAAAAAGACAGTGCCCTATCCGGAGTTTAGTTAAATTTACCTTCTCCCAAAGACACGTTCGGGAGGAAGAGGTCCAAGCACAAGGTAGAGCTTTCATGTCCAACAATTTATTATGGGGAAGTGTCGACCAATGGGCGTGCCATAAAACAACAACTCGACGACATAAAACGCTCCGTAGATCGGCGAAGGGAATCGATTGAATAGCTGGCCGAAGGAGAGAGACTGCAGCCTTGGCTGCAAAATCGGCCGCCTCATTTCCACAGATACCAGCGTGTCCCGGGAGCCACAGGAACGCCACCGAGACGCCCCCCAGGTGGAGCAAGCGCTGATAGTCCTGAATCCGGTGGACCAGAGGGTGCACAGGGTAAAGAGCTTGGAGACTGAGGAGAGAGCTGAGAGAATCTGAGCAGATAACATACTGTATCCGCTGATGGCGGCGGATGTAGTGGACAGCCTGGAGAATAGCGTAAAGCTCTGCAGTATAAAGCGAACACTGGTCGGGAAGCCGAAAGTGATTTGGGGTGTCACCAACAATATAGGCACTCCCTACATCTAACGATGTTTTCGAGCCTTCGGTGTAAATAAATGTGGCTTCCATCATTTGTGCACATAGAGCAGCAAATGCCCGACGATGAACAAGTGAAGGGGTACCATCCTTGGGAAATCGACAAAGGTCACGGAGCAGGCAGATCTGGGGACAGAGCCAAGGCGGTGCTGTACCCCAAGTTGTCAAGAAGGTTTTAGGAAAGCGGAAGGAAAGAGAATGGAGCAGTTGACGGAAGCGGACTCCCTGTGGTAGTAGGGAGGAGGGGCGGCCTTCATACCCTACATCAAAGGAGGCGTCGAAAAAAATGTCATGGCCTGGATTAGCAGGCATGGAAGACAGATGGCTAGCATAACGACTCAGAAGGACTGCTCGCCGATTAAACAGCGTAGGTTCAGCAGTCTCAGCGTAAAGGCTTTCCACAGGGCTGGTGTAAAAAGCTCCAGACACTAAATGTAATCCACGGTGGTGGATAGAGTCGAGACGCCGAAGAATAGACGGCCGAGCAGAGGAGTAGACTATGCTTCCATAGTCCAATTTTGAGCACACTAAGGCGCGATAGAGGCGGAGAAGGACCACTCGGTCCGCTCCCCAGGAGGTACCATTCAGGACACGGAGGGTGTTGAGGGATCGCAGACAGCGAGCGCGAAAGATAGGAAGCGTGGGAGGACCAGCACAGTTTTCTGTCAAACATAAGACCCAAGAATTTTGCGACGTCTGAAAACGGAAGGTTGACAGGTCCTAGTTGTAAGGTGGGTGGAAGAAACTCCTTACGTCGCCAAAAATTAACACAAACGATCTTACTGGGAGAAAAACGGAAGCTGGTTTCGATGCTCCAAGAGTGGAGGCAATCGAGACATCCTTGAAGACGACGTTCAAGAAGGTTGGTCCGTTGAGAGCTGTAGTAGATCGCAAAATCGTCCACAAAGAGGGAGCCCAAGACATCAGGAAGGAGACAATCCATAATTGGAGTTATGTCAATGGCAAACAGTACAACACTCAGCATGGAGCCCTGGGGTACCGCGTTTTCTTGGGAGAAGGTACGGGAGAGTGTAATGCTCACCCGCACGCTAAATGTGCTCTCTGCCATAAATTCGCGAAGAAAAAGGGGTAGCCGACCTCGAAAGCCCCAAGAGAACAGTGTGCGGAGGATGCCTGTCCTCCAACAGCTATTGTATGCTCTCTCCAGAGCAAAAAATATTGCTACTGTTCGGCGTTCCTGGAGAAAATTGTTCATGATATAAGTGGAGAGAGCAACAAGATGGTCAACTGCAGAACGATGCTTTCGGAATCCGCGTATGGCAGGTGTTAAAAGACTGCGAGATTCCAGCCACCAAGCTAATCGGTAATTCACCATACGCTCCAAAACCTTACAGACACTACTCGTGAGAGAAATGGGGCGATAGCTAGAGGGGAGGTTTCAGAACAGGAACGACGATAGCTTCCCGCCATCGTCTGGGAAAAGTACTGTCTGTCCAAATTCGATTTTAAAGGCGAAGGAGGTAACGCAGACTATGGGTTGATAAATGCAGCAACATTTGGACATGGATACCATCCGGTTCTGGGGCGGAGGAGCGAGAAGAAGAGAGCCCATGTTGGAGTTCCTGCATGGAGAAAACAGTATTGTAGCTTTCGCGATTTTGAGAGGAGAAAGCGAAAGGTTGCACTTCCGCAGCATGTTCCTTCGGGAGAAACGCTGGCGGGTAATATCAAGAGCTCGAAATCTCAGCAAAGCGCTGACTCAATGAGTTACAAATTGCGACAGAGTCCACTAATGTATCAGGCGCGACTGTGAGCCCAGAGACGTGGGAGAAACTAGGCGCGCCTGAGAACCTTCGAAGCCGACTCCAAACTTCCGAGGAGGGAGTGAAGGTGTTAAATAAGCTAATAAAGAATTTCCAGCTTGCCTTCTTGCTATCGCGAATGACACGACGGCATCGCGCACGGAACTGCTTATAGCAGATACAGTTGGCCAAAGTAGGATGGTGGCAGAAAACGCGAACAGCACGTCTCCGCTCACGTAATGCGTCACGGCATGCTTCGTTCCACCAAGGAACTGGGGGGCGCCGGGGCAATTCGGAGCTGGGTGGTATTGAACGTTCTGCAGCTGTAAGAATAACGTCTGTGATATGTGTGACCTCATCGTCGACGCTGGGAAAGTGACTGTCATCGAATGTCGCTAGAGACGAAAAAAGTGTCCAATCGGCTTGGGCAAACTTCCAGTGTCACGGGCGCATATATGGCAGTTGAGGCTGCAGTCTAAGGACACATGGAAAGTGGTCACTCTAGTGTGTATCATCAAGGGCGAACCATTCGAAGCGCCGAGCTAGCGGAACAGTACCAACCGCAAGGTCCAAATGAGATAAATTTGTTGTGGAGGCAGCGAAAACTATAGGGACCCCAGTGTTGAGACAAACTAGATCCGCTTGGTGGAAGACGTCTAGCAATAGTGAGCCACGTGGACAAGGATGTGGAGATCCCCAAAGCGGGTGGTGGGCATTGAAGTCCCCAACCATCAAATAGGGGGGTGTAAGCTGACCAAGAAGATGAAGGAGATCAGCTCGTGCCATTGGTGTGGACTATGGAATGTATACAGTACAAGGAGAGAACGAGTATCCAGAAAGGGAAAGACGGACGGTGACAGCTTGGAAGGAAGTGTTTAAGGGGATTGACTGATAATGGAATCATGGAGAAGAATCACAAGTCCTCCGTGGGCTGGAGTGCCTTCAACAGAGGGGACATCATATCGGATGGACTGAAAATGAGGGAGAACAAAGCGGTCATGGGGACGCAGCTTTGTTTCCTGAAGACAGAAGATGACCGGCGAGTAGGATCATAAGAGGATCGACATTTCATCTCGATTGGCTCGAATGCTGTGGATATTCCAGTGGATAATGAACATAGGGTGAACAGAAAATGGAGGAATGTGACCAAAGTTGCTGTCATCTCAACGACTGCTCAGAGCTTGCGACCGACAGCATGGAATGGCATGCAGCCGAAGGCAGAAGATCCCGATCCATAGGTTGTTCAGGAGCAGCTCCCACCACCAGCGATGGGCCGGTTGATCGGCCGCCAGCAGTGCGCCTCGGCGACACAGAAGACGGCCGAGTGCGATTTCCGACAGGTGGTGCTGTAGATAGGACACGCCTTGGTGGAGAAGGAGATGAACTGGGTTTCTTTGTAGCCTTCTTGGAATTATGATGTTTAGAAGAAGGAGGAACCGATGGTTGTGAAGTTGGGGTACATAAAAAATCTTCACGCGTAAGCTCTTTTTTTGAAGTCTTGGTGTCTGACTTTTGGGCTCGAGATTTAGCAGAACCCGATGAAGGGTGGGCCATAGAGTGGGCAGGCGAATGTCGTGAGTTTGAATGGGCGATCTTTGCGCTGGCCGATCTGACAACCGTGGTACTAAAGGTGAAGCCGCAAGTCTGTGAGGCCGCCTCCTTTGTTGGCCGAGGAAAAGGAAGGACAGTGCTGTATTTTCCCGTCTGAGGCACGGTGGGCTCTCGACTGGCGAATAATTTTCGAGCAGCAAAGGTCAACACCTTTCCCTTCACTCTGATTTCTTGGATGAGCTTTTCATCTTTAAAAACGAGGCAATCTCAAGAGGAAGCAGTGTAGTCACCCATACAGTTGATGCAGTGAGGGGATGGAGGTGGAGAAGCACCCTCGTGGGCATCCTTGCCACACGTAACACATTTGGCCGGATTGGAACAGGACTGGCTGGTGTGATTGAACCGCTGACACCGATAGCAAAGCGTAGGGTTTGGGACGTAAGGGCGAATGGAAATTATCTCATAGCCTGCTTTGATTTTCGATGGGAGTTGAACTTTGTCAAATGTCAAGAAGACAGTGCAGGTTGGAATGAGGTTCATGTCAACCCTTTTCATAACTCTATGAACAGCCGTTACGCCGTGGTCAGACAGGTAGTGCTGAATTTCTTCGTCAGACAATCCTTCAAGGGAGCGTGTATAAACAACTCCACGTGATGAATTTAAAGTGCGGTGCGCTTCAACCCGGACAGGGAAGGTGTGGAGCATTGAAGTACGCAGCAATTTTTGTGCCTGGAGGGCACTGACTGTTTCTAACAACAAGGTGCCATTCCGTAATTTGGAACAAGACTTTACAGGACCTGCAATTGCGTCGACACCTTTCTGAATAATGAAAGGGTTGACCGTGGAGAAGTCGTGACCTTCGTCAGACCGAGAAACAGCAAGGAACTGTGGCAACGATGGAAGAACTGACTGTGGCTGAGACTCAGTGAACTTACGCTTGTGAGCAGACATAGTGGAAGGTGAGGAAACCATTGCGGAAGAATCCCCACGATTACCGGCATCTCCGATGGCGCGCTCCTTCCTTGTGGGGGTCTTCTCTGAGGGCGCTCCTGCCTTAGGTGATTGTTCACACCTCAGGGCACACCTCCCGACAAACGGATGGAGGGACCAATCGGCACTTTTGGAAGGTATCAGCTCGGGTAATAACCCTCCCTGGGCCTGGCCGTTACCAGGGGGTACGTACGTGTCCTACCTGTCTACCCGGGGCAGGGAATTACGCGTTAACCCATCACCGGCTACGCACAAAAATGCTTGGTTCGGCCTTCAGACACGCACAGGGAGGAAGAAAGAGAAAGGGAAAGAAAAGAAGAGAAGTCTCAAACGCTGCAGCAGAGAAAAGGGTAAAGAGAAGACATAAGGAAAAGAGAAGGACAAAGGAAAGATGAAGACATAGAAGCAAGGAAGGCAGAGAATGCGGTACATTTACAAGCGTCCGTCTTCGGACGTAGGCACAAACCATCCTCCCAGACGGCGAGGAGGGGAAGGAAAGAGCCAGAGGTGAGGGGGAGTGGGGGTGAAGATGGGGGATGGGGAAGGATGCGGAAAGGGAAGGTATGCAGCCAGGAAAGGAAGGAAGGCCACATTAGCTCGGGGTCCCGTGCTCGCTATGCACGTATCCACAAAATAGTTATGGACCCCCTGGGGGGGCCCTTACTGATATTGAAGAAGATGTCAATAGAGTGATGTTTACGTAGGAAGGACTATTGAATAGCTGCCTTTAACAGTGTCAGTTGGTTCATGGTTCACCAAAATCTATGGAAGCCACAGTGAGAGACGCTAAGGGGACCCCTGTTCTCTATAAACCAGACCATATGACATTTAAACTTTCACTCTAGTGTCTTTCCTAGACAGCTTGTTAAGGCAATACTCTGATAACTACTGGGACAGGTGTGATCCATTCCTCGTTTCAAAAGAGGTATCAAAAGTGCCTCTCTCCAGGGAATTGGGGAAGTTGCCACTCTGCCATATTAGAGTAAAATATTCGATGTGGATTTCCATTGATGCTGTTGGAAAATCTTGAAGCAAACTATACCAGTTTTGGTTGTGACTGGGTGCAGTTGCCCAAGTCTCAGACATTACTGATTCCAGCAGCCACATGGAGATAGTGTAGTTGTAAGGCTCGTAACTTTTGGATCTCAAGACTAATTTTCCTGTCGCTACAGATGCACTGTACTGATAAAATAACAGATCCTGGCTAGCAGTGGCAGCATTTTTTGCAAAATGTTCTCCCAGTATCTGAGCCATATATGCAGGTGGTGTTTGGAGACACTTCTGTTTCAGTACTGCCGCTATTGGTAAATGATTGTGTGTATGTGAAATCATATAGATGCCTTCCTATACTTTCATAGAACAAGTGGAATGATGTCTAGAGTCCTGGAATGCTTGCCATGACATTTCCTTGCCCTCCTTAATTATTCATCAAGCCTCAGTTACTGCAACTTGTCAGACTATGACGACGTCTGCTATAGGGAAGCATTTAATTTGACAATGAGCTTGTAATATCTCTTTATATTCTACTAATTATCCCTGCACAATTTTATGAGTGAATTATGTTTCCTACTTGACCATCTATATACTCTCAGAATCGATGCACAAAGTAATACAGTACTATTGCTATTCCGCGAGCGCATCATTACTCTTTGTAACATTCTCTCTGGTGTGTGTTGAGAGGACTTCTAGGATCTTCTCCATGCTGAATAGCCACATTGAATAATTGTAATTTTGCTATCGAGATTACTGGAAGAATGAGATCTGAAATATATTGCATGCTAATCAAGAGAATATATACTGGGCATTTACATCAAAGGTGTGTAAGGAATTTAATTATATATGTATTCTCTAATCGGAAATTTGCACGGATGTGTCATTTTGCTGGTAATCAGAAGGGAACTTCCGATGAATTGGAAATGAACCTGCAGTTATTAGATCCAAGAGCTCAATTATTTAATTGGATAATTAAACTCTATCAAAGCAAACTTTCCACTTGCTCTGAGGTTTCCCGACTGACTACACAATGCAAGAAAACCAAGACATTTTATTTACACAGGATTTCAGATCGCTTTGAATCATCAAGGCTGCGGACATGGGAGTCATCGTCTGATTCTGATTAAGCAAGTAAAGCTTAATTATAACTTTCCTGAGCGACTGTGATACGGCTGCTCATGAATGAGATAATGAATAAAATACTAATAACTAACTTTCCTCCTCACCAGCAACCAGTATAAACACAATAATAATAATATTGGCGCCAGTGTGAAAGGTATCTTTCATTGTTCTATAACACACGTATTTTCTGTTTCATGGTATTCTAGGAGAACGAGCTGGAACTACGCTGCAGAGATATTCTGTGCCGACAGCAAAGGTTGCCGACAGCAAAGGTTGCCGACAGCAAAGGTTGCCGACAGCAAAGGTTGCCGACAGCAAAGGTTGCCGACAGCAAAGGTTGCCGACAGCAAAGGTTGCCGACAGCAAAGGTTGCCGACAGCAAAGGTTGCCGACAGCAAAGGTTGCCGACAGCAAAGGTTGCCGACAGCAAAGGTTGCCGACAGGAAAGGTTGCCGACAGGAAAGGTTGCCGACAGGAAAGGTTGCCGACAGGAAAGGTTGCCGACAGGAAAGGTTGCCGACAGGAAAGGTTGCCGACAGGAAAGGTTGCCGACAGGAAAGGTTGCCGACAGGAAAGGTTGCCGACAGGAAAGGTTGCCGACAGGAAAGGTTGCCGACAGGAAAGGTTGCCGACAGGAAAGGTTGCCGACAGGAAAGGTTGCCGACAGGAAAGGTTGCCGACAGGAAAGGTTGCCGACAGGAAAGGTTGCCGACAGGAAAGGTTGCCGACAGGAAAGGTTCCCTTCTTTGACTCGAATGAAACTGGTAACTATGTAATGTCTCTTTTTTTAAATTTTTATGTCAAATGTAAGTGCCAGGATCAACAGTGATCCTTTTGCCGTTTTACTGAGGCTCAATTAAATTCACAATGTGTCTCAATTTATTTAAAAATCAATCTGCTCCAAGTTAAGTTGCCAAAGGGAAAGTTTTGTCTGTATGCATAAAACTATATACAGAAGTAGTAGTCAGAATATGAAAGCAGATGCAGCAGACAAAGATCATTACTCTAATAGAATACGAGAGAATTAATGTTTAATGATCAGCTAATAATTCTTGGTCATAAAATTACAAATCTGCTACAAAAATAACTTTAATTAGTCAGTGGAATGCATGTTACATTTAAATTATGTCACATATCAAGGTAGAACTTGGTCATTTCAGCTGTCTGTGGGAAAACACACACACACACACACACACACACACACACACACACACACACACACACACACAAACAAATGGTTCATAGAAAATACACGTTAGCATGGATATCCTAATATATCACAGTATCACTTATTAGGACTTGCTATCTAGTAACTGGCTTCATCCTTATATTTCTGTTAAGAGGTTTGTCAACTTTGTGAAGTGATCTGGTGATCTAATTGTAATTATACTCAGTGGGCAGCTTATCTCACATGTGTGAGAGACAAGTCAAGTGAAAACTGTGTCCGCATCGTCTGTTTTTTTACCCGTTCCACATATAAAATGCAGCCTATTATGTGAAATAAATGGGACTGTCTAAATTTCTTTATTCCCAAGAAATATAAACCTGGTACTCAAATACCCAGGTCAAGTTGAAACCTCATTCTGAATTACAAGCTGCTTGAAGGCAGTAACAATGGAAAGTGCTATAAACAGCATCTGGAAAACAGGAATCGTCCCATGTAACAGGCAAATAATTGGAGACAATGATACCTGGAACACACCAGGAGTTTGACATACAACACACTAACAATAGAGTAAATATGAATCTAAATGTTTATGAAGTTAGCTGCTCATTAGAATGTGGAATGAACTCATTGACTGTGATATGGCTTTCAAAATGATGGAGCACAGCAACCAGTTGTCCTTTCCTTTACTAAAGCAAATCTAGATTTTAGCTAGTGCCTAGCCATTATCAATGCTAAAAGATACAAGTAGTATATAGTCAGGCAATAATATAAGAATTTACAACTTGTGGCATAACCTACATCACTAATGTACTATATTACATACCATTATTTCATAGTTTCAGTACACGTCCTAGTACATCATTCCCCCTTGCTCAAGCTTCTGTCACAGTTCCTAAAAAGACTACTGTATAATGAGGGTAGGATTTGTTGAGAACGCGTCAGTTGGCTGTATGACAGAAAGGCAAGTGTCATCAACTACCCATCTTGCTGAAATTTGTCACCATCTATGAACTCTCCAGAAATAAGGGGAACCACATACCTCATTGTGACGATTAAATAAAGAAATGGTACAAAAGATAAAATATTTAAACCAAACTGTTTCAAATAGTTGCAGCATACAGCATGTGCCTCCTAGTATTTTGTAAACTTTTTTTAAATATTTTACCAAACTGATGTTACCTATGTGTTTTAAGGAATAACAAAACAATTTGCTCACAAGGAGTGAATCTGGCATTTTGTACAGCTTGTATGTTTACTATTAAATGTGGCAGTAACTTAGACAGAAATGACAATAACTTTACTTTTATTTTATTTTGTATTCTTACTAAGCAAATTTAAAGTTTTTTTAATAGAAACGATCAATGCCTTTCTATGAATGTTATTTATTGTGTAGCTCATATACAGGAGGCCATACAGCCAACCAAAGTGTTTTCTGCAAAGCCGACCTCCATAAAACAGTAGTCTTGTACTAACTGTAACAGAAGCCCAAATGGGGACTGAAATAGTGGTACGTGTATTGGATATATGAAATAGTGGTATGTAATCTAATGTAAAGGCAGTATAGGTTATGCAACAAGTTGTAACTTTTTATACTATCGCCTGACAATGTACCTCTTTTAGTTTTGCACTGATAATGGTAGGCACTAGCTGAAATCTAGATTTATTTTAATAAAGTCTGCAAGGAAAGGACAACTGATTTCTTTGCTGAATCATTCTCGAAGTCTAAATGTTATCCAGTCAGTTCCCAAAAACACAAAGCCACATCAACAGCCACCAGCTCTAGTAAAATCAGCACATTCAGATTCTGTTAAGCAGCCAACATCAGCAGCATGCAGAGATCATTTGAAAAAACGCCAAGAGAATAAATATGTAACATAATCAAGAAGAGAAGCAAACATTTTCTTCTTGAAAAAGAAAAGGACAACAACAAAGGATATATAATCTTCCAGTTATTTGAAGTCTGTTACAACTTAAATAGATAACAAATTTCTTCAGGGTGGGCCACAAAGCCTCAACAAATTTGAACTAGGTCAGTGCTCCAGATGTACATTTAAAAAAGAAGACAAGGAATGCATATTCCGCATTGGATGTTGCTCTGGAGACAAACAGAGAAACACGCACAAGTGTATGCATTACTACCCTTAGAGTCTCAAAGAATGGAAACTTCAAAAACAACTTTTGTATGCCTTGTCTGCACCTTTTTTGCACAATAAATGTACAAAAAGTTAGAAAGGCAATAAGGATGAGAATTTGTTGTTCTGGGATATACCTGTTTTTCTATTGGTCAATATTTTTTTCCAGAGTGTCTCATATTATGAGACAACTTCTGTTTTGATCCAAACTGGCTTGTGTGGGCTTTTTTAATATTCAAATATATTAATTATCAAGCAGCATGAATTCAACAACAAAAAATGCAGAATATTGTTTGTTAATTGTACAGCATTCATAGTATTTTGCACTTAGAGGTATCTCATTTTAAGGCAGCAAAATTGGAGGACATCATGCAAGTAGTTACTCGGACAGTTGGTTATTTAAGATCCCACAGTTTAATGCATTGACAATTGTCCCATTTAAACTAGAAATTTGTGGAAGATTATGGAGATTTTCGATACAAGAGAGAAGTTTGCAGCTTAGTTGCAGCAATGTACTGGAAAGAATTTCTAAATTAACTATGGCAATAAATCAGTTTTTAAAGGACAAAAGAAAGCCTGACCCCAAATGGAAGATCCAGAGGGAGTTGTAGAAACGGCATTTTTAGTGAATATTACAGAATGTATTATTGCTTTGAACACCAGCTTGCAATGTGGAAATCAAGTACCTTCTGAAATGACTGAAAAAGTTTGAGTTTTCATGAGAAAGGTTGCTCTGTGGGAAAGGAATTGTCCATCAGAGAATGCAGCATATTTCCATACATAGTCTTCTGTCCATGAAAGCAATTACATGGGGTATATTTCTCTAATTATTACAATAAGAGAGCAATTCCTCAAGCAATTTGGAGATATGTTAAATTTATCCCAATCTTTTGACTTCTTTTCAAGATCATTCGCTACTTTTGCAGATAAGAGTCCTGACAATTTTCAAATGGAATTAATAGCTGTACCATGTAATTCTTGTCTGAGACACAAGCTTTTTGAGAAGAAAATTCAGTAGAATTTATCAAACTTTCCATAATGAGAGTTATCTCATCTTCAAAGTGAAGCTGCAAAATTATAGGTGCATAATGTCGATGCTTGGTCCAACGTATGTTTGCGAGAGATGTTTCCCTCATTGGTGTGTGCCGTTACCAATGGTTTGTTCTGTCTGAATGTAGAAATTTTATGCTGGACATTAAACACATTGTAAATTAGACTTGTAATAATTAAATGCATTTTAAGTAACCTTTGAATCTACTCTGCTCAACCATCCTATTAAATCTTGCCTTCTTATTTAATAACACATGCTAGGAAATAAGAAAAAAAATTTAATGCATTACAGAGGATGAAATCACAGAAATGGTAAGGGAAGTATGTGGTGAGAAGGTGTGGGGAAGGGACGGGTGAGGAAGGTAGAGAATCTGTCATTTTGCCTGCACCTGCATGCATGTCAGCCACAGACACCTGCCCACATGCATGTATTCACACTTTTACGTTCTTAAAACCTGTAAGTATTCATTTGTTGATACAGGGGAAGCTTATGTAGCCCAAGACAGTATGTAACTACAGCATTTAAATCTGTAAGAAACCAATCATGCTATATAGACAAAAATTTAGTTTAAATTTGTGCTTTCTGTCATAAAAACACTTGCATCTTAGTTGCAGTGTAACACCAATTAAGTTACTCATATGCAAGAATTTTGTTCACAACAAAATATTATTGGCAGTTTTGTCAAAACTTGTTGGAGATTATCACATATAGTAAATAAGAGTGTAAAGTTATCTGTTTAAAGTTGTAGGAAATTTGATGTATTAGTAAGGTATATTACTATTTGGAACACTTCTCTTACATTTTAATAGCTATAGCTAAAAATTTATCACAATCCCCCCCCCCCCCGCCCCCCACCGCCATCCCCCCCCCCCACATTGTTAACAATTTGAACTACACAATATTGTTGTAACGAAATATTATCATTTTTTCAAATTTTTTATTTTTTTATTTTTTGTATTATGGAAAATGTTTTAATATGGTGTTTCTATTGATGCAAGAAGACTTTAAATATGATGAAAGTTAATCAGAGAAGTACTGTGAAGGGGGTTACTTTGTGTCTGTAGTTATTAATTTGTGTAGTGCAACTTTGATCTTTATTTCAAATATCACACCTTATTCCTAAGGTCAGAGAAGCTACGACTTCTTTCCAGCATCCCATACCATCCAAAGGCTGTTGCTTTATTTTTCTGTGCAACATTGTTTTGGATATCATAATTGCTGAGACATGTGTTCATGCTATTGGTAAAAAAATGAGGAAACGTGAACAGTCTCCTTGTGGTGTAGTATGTGCACTAAACATGAGGACATAAGCATAATATTAAAACTCCACTGGGCTACTTTGCAGCACACTGATACTTTCATGAAGTAAATGTTTGAAAATTGTCATTGTTCCTGTTTTCTGCAGTGTCAATAAAGGGAAGAAAAATTGCTAAGACAAACACACTTAAGCTAGATGGGATACTCTAAATAAAGAAGTACAGTTGATTTTCGCAAATGAGCTGCCTCCGAGGGAATTATCTGCAAAATTCATGGGAAAACTTTGCAGCTGAAGATGAAAGTGGCACGGTGCTTGACTGGAAGATCCATAGTGATTCCTAGTCAACTACCTGTATTCACAGAGGAGGTACAAAATCTGTTTGTAGCCATGGAGCTGCAAAGTTGTCGTTTGGTTTTCCAATGAGATCTTTGGATCTGTGCTGTGCATTTAATGCATAGCTTGACAAATCGAGAACAGCGCCTGTGTTCAAATATGAAATTTTTCCTGTAAAGGTGTGGTCTATGTCTTTCATGAGATGTCACAAGACCTTTTGGTCTCAACAGACCTTGAAAAAATATTATCTATGCAAGGGTTTGACAAACTAAGAATTTTTTTTTCCTAATTTGGAAAACGAGCTATGAGGTATCCCACCAGAGAACATACAGAATTTTAACACAACAAATTTGATTGATGGTCCTGGCACCATAAGGGCAATCACTTATAGCACAACAAAGTATCCTGAACAAACAGAAAATACATCAAAATCATGTACTTCTATTGAGGTATGTGGAAATGCTGTTGGTGAATTGGCTGCTGCTTACGTTACTTATAAAGCCAATCAGTTATGGTCCACATGGGTAGAAGGTGGACCAGAAAATTTAAGATATTACCAAATGATAAGGGTGGCCTTTGAAGACAGCTTTCATCACTTATCCTTCGAATTTTAAAGAAGCAAGAAGGCCTAAAAGCTATATTTGGTGATTCTCTAAGTTCCATATAAAACTATGTCTTAAGTCTCTGTGATGAAAACAACCAATTTGATCACACTCCTGCCAAATTTAACACATCAATTGTAACTGTTCAATGTATCAGTTTTTCAGACTCTAGAATCACATTGCAGATAAGATTGATAAAACAGAGAAGATGCTTCACAGTGCCTAGGGATGAATTCCCATGTCTTTTCAGAAAGCTGATGACTAACTTGGATCCAGTAATAAAGAAAAATTTGAGGTCATGATTCTGAGAGAACAGAATGTTTTCCTAGCACAGGAGCAAGGTTTTTGAGTGTCTTCCACAAGCAGTCCTTGAAAATACTTGTGCGTAATGACTGATCATGTGGGTGAGATGATATTGTGAGAATTAAATAATAGGAGGGAGGATGTAACAAAATGTTGTATGCCCAACTGTTGCAGAATATTAAATGTCCCCCTGGGATAAAGCATCAGACATGTGAACATTCAGGATGTCAACAATGGCAAGCATACAAGGGAAAAATAATCTGTAGAGAAAGGGAAACAGAATGAAATGCAATCCTCCTTTGAAGTTTCAAAACCTTCCAGTGAAATTTCTGTACTTACAGAGGCAACAGGGAATGAGAAAAATAATACTAGTGACATATTTTCTCTTCATGATTCTGATGAGAGTGTGGAACAGATTTGAACATGCCAGACACAAAATGTTTTCCTTCACAGGTGCTCTCAGACAACAGTAACACTCTGGAAACAAATGACAAAATGTTTTCCAAGAGGGCCTGTTTTTGGTGGTTGTCTTCAAGACCACCCTCTTCCCTGGCAAAAGTGCGGGAGTAATAAGTGAAGGATAGATGCTGAATGACTTGGAATAATCAAAAATGTATTGGAGATGGCCAATTCATCCAGATAAAATTTTATAAAAAAAGACAAATTTTGTATACTGTCAGTCAACTGAAGCGAACGGAAAGCCATGGCTATGCTGAACAAATGACAAGTGGTATCACTGCTGAGGTGAAAAACTAGTGTTATTACTGTATAAAAAATCATACAATACATAATATAAATTACATGTACACAACTATGTATCAAACATTCACATTTTCAACTAATGTTTCGCTGGTCAACTGTGAGATTTTTTCTTTTTTTTCTGGCCTTTAAAGCTGGAAGAAGAGATGTCGCTATATTGCCCCATCTGGCAGGTCATTACTGTGATGAAAATTTCTCTATGGTAGTTAAAGATGTCAATCCAAGCAAAAAGAAACTATACAGATAAGCTGTATGTAAATTATGCAGATGTATTTTATTCATCTCATGACTTACATTTGCAATCCTTTTGGTTTGCGTACAGGAAACATGTCAATAGTTTATAAAACTGTTACAATGATTTTTACATTAAAAAGAATAGCACCATAAGGATATTTTTTGGGACGTGTAACACATCGTATCCAGCTCAAATTTCCAGTTTGTCCCACATGAATTCATCCAGTGACTAATAACACCTCAGTGTCAGTACCTCATACAGCTTTCTTTTAAGTGAATCTAAATTCATCTGCATCAACTTGTTCCCTTTTAATTTATTACAAATTTTCATTCCCATATATTAAGATCCCTGGGCAAACAATCAGAGGCAGTGGGTGGGAAGAATAAAATTTTTGTTGTTTCTAGTATCATGTGAATGGAAAAAATGCATTTCAAAGAGCTCAGCCACATTTGTGGCTGAATGCACAAGAAATATTATTTGTGACAAGATTACTGCTGTAGCTTCAGTGACAGAAGTCACCTTACAATCAGTTTGGGATTAATTCAGCTGTCGGCTAGATGTTGCCCGGGCAGCCAATGGAGGACATATTGAACATTTATGATGTAATTTTTATAAACTTCTGTCTTTTCTGAGTAATTTAATATGCAATTTGTTGGTGTTAAGCACTTCTTCCTAATAAATAATTCTATTTAAAATTGGGTCATTCTTTTTAGGACACCCCATAGTAGAAATAGTAATAATAATAATAATAATAATAATAATAATAATAAACCCCGTGGAGGCCCGGGAAAAGAATAGGCCTCCGGTATGTTCTGCCAGTCGTAAAAGGCGACGAAAAGAACAAACCACTAATAGGGCTAACCCCCCTTTTAGTGTGATTACTTGGTTCAGGACAGAACTAAAGAAGCCTCGGACAAGCGCCGTCATGGTCGGGGACGACGCTTGAACCCTATGCCCGCACACAATGGTAACGACACTGCTAGCCAACTGGAAAATGATTTAAATCCGAATAGAGGTGTTTTGCAGGATATGCTTCCTGCAACCACCCTAGAAGGAAAACAAACACAGAGGATGAGATGGTCAGATGAAGTTAATCGACACCTCATGTTCTGTTATTACCAAGCAACAAACCTAGGAACCAACACAACTGGATACAGATCACAAGTATACACAACATTTATTACCAGATACCCGGAATTAAAATTTTTAACAGAACAAAGACTAGCTGATCAGATCCATGTAATAATCAAAAATAACAGGATACCCCAGTCAGAATTAGAAAACATCAAACAACAAGTACAACAAATACTGGAACAAAATAATGTGCAATCAGAAGAAGAAGAAAACACAGTAATGGACTCAAACATCCCAGAGCAAACAAACAAAGACCAACACGCATCAATTAAACAATCAGAGGAAAACGAAATCTTAAGACAGCCACCAGAACAAGCACAAATAGAACACAAAGAGACACATGTGTTCGACATAGAAGAGAAATTTCAGCTGACATATATAGAATACAAAGACACAAATACAGACATTAGACCATTCCTGCATAGACCACCAAATAACCCACAAGTCGAAACAACAATAAAAACTATCAACACAATCATACACAACAAAATAAATGAAAACACAACTATGGAAGAGTTACAACTACTGGTTTATATAGGAGCACTCACTACACTAAATATACACACTAGGCAGAGATCAGAACAAACCAACACACAGAAGAAACCCACAAAACCAGCATGGCAACACAGGCTACAGATCAGAATAGAAAAACTGAGAAGAGACATCGGACAGCTAACACAATTTATAAGAAATGAAATATCAGACAAAAAACGAAAAAGGTTAGGTAAAATCTCACAACAAGAAGCAATAGAGCAATTAGATGAAAAAAAGCAGAAATTGCAAGCATTGGCCAAGCGACTTAGAAGATACAAAAAAAGTGAAAATAGAAAGAAACAAAACCAAACATTCAACACAAACCAAAAGAGATTTTACCAAACAATGGATAACACACACATTAAAATAGACAATCCACCAAACATAACAGACATGGAACACTTCTGGAGCAGCATATGGTCAAACCCGGTACAACATAACAGGCATGCACGGTGGATACAAGCAGAAACAGACACATACAAGATGATACCACAAATGCCTGAAGTGATAATTTTGCAACATGAAGTCACCCGAGCAATTAATTCTACACACAATTGGAAAGCCCCTGGAAATGATAAAATAGCAAATTACTGGCTAAAGAAGTTCACCTCAACACATTCACATCTAACTAAATTATTTAACAGTTACATTGCAGACCCGTACACATTCCCTGATACACTTGCACATGGAATAACCTATCTGAAACCTAAAGATCAAGCAGACACAGCAAACCCAGCTAAATATCGCCCCATAACATGCCTACCAACAATATACAAAATATTAACTTCAGTCATCACACAGAAATTAATGACACATACAACACAGAACAAAATTATAAATGAAGAACAAAAAGGCTGCTGCAAAGGAGCACGAGGATGTAAACAGCAACTGATAATAGATACAGAAGTGACGTATCAAGCGAAAACTAAACAAAGGTCCCTACACTACGCATACATTGATTACCAAAAAGCCTTTGATAGTGTACCCCACTCATGGTTACTACAGATATTGGAAATATACAAAGTAGATCCTAAATTGATACAGTTTCTAAACACAGTAATGAAAAACTGGAAAACCACACTTAATATCCAAACAAATTCAGATAACATCACATCACAGCCAATACAGATTAAGCGTGGAATATACCAAGGAGACTCATTAAGTCCTTTCTGGTTCTGTCTTGCTCTGAACCCACTATCCAACATGCTAAATAATACAAATTATGGATACAATATTACTGGAACATACCCACACAAAATCACACATTTGCTATACATGGATGATCTAAAACTACTGGCAGCAACAAATCAACAACTCAACCAATTACTAAAGATAACAGAAGTATACAGCAATGATATAAATATGGCTTTTGGAACAGACAAATGTAAGAAAAACAGCATAGTCAAGGGCAAACACACTAAACAAGAAGATTACATATTGGATAACCACAGCGACTGCATAGAAGCGATGGAAAAAACAGATGCCTATAAATACCTAGGATACAGACAAAAAATAGGAATAGATAATACAAATGTTAAAGAAGAACTAAAAGAAAAATATAGACAAAGACTAACAAAAATACTGAAAACAGAATTGACAGCAAGAAACAAGACAAAAGCTATAAATACTTATGCTATACTAGTATTGACCTACTCATTTGGAGTAGTGAAATGGAGTGACACAGACCTAGAAGCACTCAATACACTTACACGATCACAATGCCACAAATATAGAATACATCACATACATTCAGCAACAGAAAGATTCACATTAAGCAGAAAGGAAGGTGGAAGGGGATTTATAGATATAAAAAACCTACATTATGGACAGGTAGACAATTTAAGAAAATTCTTTCTAGAACGAGCAGAAACTAGCAAAATACACAAAGCAATCACTCATATAAATACATCAGCTACACCATTGCAATTTCATAACCACTTCTACAACCCTTTAGATCACATAACATCAACAGATACAAAGAAAGTAAACTGGAAAAAGAAAACACTACACGGCAAGCACCCGTATCATCTAACACAGCCACACATAGATCAAGACGCATCCAACACATGGCTAAGAAACGGCAATATATACAGTGAGACGGAAGGATTCATGATCGCAATACAGGATCAAACAATAAACACCAGATATTACAGCAAGCATATTATTAAAGATCCCAATACCACAACAGATAAATGCAGACTTTGCAAACAACAAATAGAAACAGTAGATCACATCACAAGCGGATGTACAATACTAGCAAATACTGAATACCCCAGAAGACATGACAATGTAGCAAAAATAATACATCAACACCTTGCCATAAAACATAAACTAATAAAACAACACGTTCCCACATACAAGTACACACCACAAAATGTACTGGAGAATGATGAATACAAATTATACTGGAACAGAACGATTATAACAGATAAAACAACACCACATAACAAACCTGACATCATACTCACCAATAAAAAGAAGAAATTAACACAACTAATTGAAATATCCATACCCAACACAACAATTATACAGAAGAAAACAGGAGAAAAAATTGAAAAATACATCCAACTGGCTGAGGAAGTCAAGGACATGTGGCATCAGGATAAAGTTGACATTATACCAATTATACTATCAACTACAGGAGTCATACCTCACAATATCCACCAGTACATCAATGCAATACAGCTACATCCAAACATATATATATACAACTACAAAAATCTGTAATTATTGATACATGTTCAATTACCCGAAAGTTCCTAAATGCAATATAACATACCATACAGTTACAAGGAAGTCACGCTTGACCGAGGTCCGCGTCACGTTTCATTTTTAACCAGACTTAAGTCTGAGAAAGAAAAGTCAATAATAATAATAATAAATTATTATTATTATAGTAGTAGTAGTAGTATTAATATCAACAACAACAACAACAATAAACAGAAACAGGAAGAATATGGAAAATTATAAAAACAATCAGCAGAATGATAATGTGGGACCCGCAATAACAATCTTAAGATAACCAAAACCACATCAATCACAGAAAAAGAAGCAGCTTAATAACAGATTTCATCTTGCATATGCAAACAAGAATTGTGCTCCACAGTGGCAATACCAGCCATTTAACTACCCTGCAGACCCTAGTTAGGTGAATAATAGTAATGTTGATAATGATAATCTGAGCAGAAATGTTACTGCAGACATTAACCAACCGTATGTACCATATTCCGAAAACTTCATTTGACTCTGCTGACAACAAACTATAACCAGGAAAATAAGCAGTTTTTCCACGAGATAATGTAATCAGATAGATAGACAATCTATTCGCTAAGCAGCAGCATGAGAACACACATATAAAGAAAGCTTGTACTTATGCAAGGTTTTGGTTCCAAGGGCTCCTCCTAGCAGATGGGTTAAAGGGGAAAGGAGAAGGGAAAGGAACTGGAGAGGTTTAGAAAAAGGAGTAGAGTTAAGAAAACTCAGTAAGAAGCCAGGGTCAGGGGAGAATTAGTGGATGGGATGAGAGGCAAATACTGATTGTTAGGGACTGCACTGGACAAGATCTGAAAACCTGAGAGCTGTTGAATTCTGAGAAACTGGTGAATCCAAATAGCATGTGTAGTGAAGCAGCCACCATGATCATGAATGTCATGTTGCAGAGCATACTCTGTGGCAGGATATTGTGTGTTGCGAGTATACACCCTCTGTCTATACCCATTCATCTTAACTGCCACTTGATGATATTCTTGACAATGTAGGAAACCAAACAGTGTTTACACAGCAACCAATATATGACATTGTTTCATAGGTGTTTCCCTTTGGTATTATATGTTTTGCCAGTTACAGGGCTAGTATGGGTAGTGGTAGGAGGATGCATAGTGAAAGTCTTGCAGCATGGATGGCCACAGAGGTAGGAGCCATAGGGCAAGGAGATGAGTCCAGAATGACCATGGCATCCCACAAGGGTATTTCAGAGCTTGGGAGGGCAACCAGAAACTATTCTAGATGCAGTGGGAAAAATCTCAGATAGAATGGATCTCATTTCAGGGTGTGATTTTAGGAAGTCATGGTCTTGTCAGAGTAGCTGATAAATACATTCAAGGCCAGGATAATACTATGTGACAAGTTATGTGACCTTCAGCTATTTTTCGGAAGGATCAATAGTACCATAATTGGATGTGATGGCCTTGGAAATCTTCATTTGAACCAGGCTGGTGGAATACTTATGTCCAGTCAAGGCTGAGATGTGAGCATGGTGGAGTACTGCTGTAAAGAGTCTGCATCTGAACAAATATATTTGCCTTTAATTCCAAGGCTGTATGGAAAGGAACATTTAACATGGGAAGGATAGCAACTGTCAAAGTGTAATGTCTGTCATTTGTTAGTACATTAATGTGGATAGAAGTGTGTAGCTGGACTTTGTTGAGGATGAAATGAATATCAAGTAAAGTAGCATGGTACTGAGAATAGGACAATTTGAAATTTAATTGGGAGACAGCATTTAGAGATTCTAGGAAGTTTAGCAGTTCAGTCTCACCACAATTCCAGTAGCAAACATGTCATCAATGTATGTAAACTAAACCACGGTCTGAAGACTTATGGATTCCAGGAAATCCCCCTCCAAACAATACATGAAGGGGTTGGCATAGAAAGGAGACATTCTTTTTTGCATCATATACCACTTTTCTTGTGAGAAATTCTCATCCACTCATTACCTCTTGTTAACAATTATCTGTTCTTGCAAGTTTTGTACGAATTTTTCCAATTTTTAGAAATTTTTTCCTTGTTCTTCCATTTTTCAATCTTTTTCCTCCCTCTGCTTCTCTTTCCTTGCCAATCTCATTATTTATAACACTCCCTATAGCCTACCTTGCCATGGTGAATCCCCTCGTACACTCCTGGAAATGGAAAAAAGAACACATTGACACTGGTGTGTCAGACCCACCATACTTGCTCCAGACACTGCAAGAGGGCTGTACAAGCAATGATCACACGCACAGCACAGCGGACAAACCAGGAACTGCGGTGTTGGCCGTCGAATGGCGCTAGCTGCACAGCGTTTGTGCACCGCCGCCATCAGTGCCACCCAGTTTGCCATGGCATACAGAGCTCCATCACAGTCTTTAACACTGGTAGCATGCCGCGACACCGTGGACGTGAACCGCATGTGCAGTTGCCGGACTTTGAGCGAGGGCGTATAGTGGGCATGCGGGAGGCCCGGTGGACGTACCGCCGAATTGCTCAACACATGGGGCGTGAGGTCTCCACAGTACATCGATGTTGTCGCCAGCGGTCGGCGGAAGGTGCACGTGCCCGTCGACCTGGGACTGGACCGCAGCGACGCACGGATGCACGCCAAGACCGTAGGATCCTACGCAGTGCCGTAGGGGACCGCACCACCACTTCCCAGCAAATTAGGGACACTGTTGCTCCTGGGGTATCGGCGAGGACCATTCGCAACCGTCTCCATGAAGCTGGGCTACGGTCCCGCACACCGTTAGGCCGTCTTCCGCTCATGCCCCAACATTGTGCAGCCCGCCTCCAGTGGTGTCGCGACAGGCGTGAATGGAGGGACGAATGGAGATGTGTCGTCTTTAGCAATGAGAGTCGCTTCTGCCTTGGTGCCATTGATGGTCGTATGCGTGTTTGGCGCCGTGCAGGTGAGCGCCACAATCAGGACTGCATACGACCGAGGCCCACAGGGCCAACACCCGGCATCATGGTGTGGGGAGCGATCTCCTACACTGGCCGTACACCACTGGTGATCGTCAAGGGGACACTGAATAGTGCACGGTACATCCAAACCGTCATCGAACCCATCGTTCTACCATTCCTAGACTGGCAAGGGAACTTGCTGTTCCAACAGGACAATGCACGTCCGCATGTATCCCGTGCCACCCAACGTGCTCTAGAAGGTGTAAGTCAACTACCCTGGCCAGCAAGATCTCCGGATCTGTCCCCCATTGAGCATGTTTGGGACTGGATGAAGCGTCGTCTCACGTGGTCTGCACGTCCAGCATGAACGCTGGTCCAACTGAGGCACCAGGTGGAAATGGCATGGCAAGCCTTTTCACAGGACTACATCCAGTATCTCTACGATCGTCTCCATGGGAGAATAGCAGCCTGCTTGCTGCGAAAGGTGGATATACACTGTACTAGTGCCGACATTGTGCATGCTCTGTTGCCTGTGTCTATGTGCCTGTGGTTCTGTCAGTGTGATCATGTGATGTATCTGACCCCAGGAATGTGTCAATAAAGTTTCCCCTTCCTGGGACAATGAATTCACGGTGTTCTTATTTCAATTTCCAGGAGTGTATATTACATCACTTCTTTTCAAAATGCACTATCGAAACTAAGGTCCTAAGGCCTAACATTGAAAGTCCCTGATTCTGGATGTAATCATTCTCTACACCAGCCTCTTCATATAAAGCAACCTCTTGCACTTACCTGGCTTATCTGTTAACTGTGTGCCTCATCTGCCAATTTCCACTCCACCAAATTTCTTTCCTTCTACAAAATCCTGCAGTTATCTGCCATTCATGTTTCCTTCCATGGTGTTATCTGCCAAGCCAACTTCAAACTGCAACAACATGCCAGTGTTCAACTCCAATTGCTATCCCTCCTCCTCCTAAACCACAACAGTTGTGTTCCCCCTCCTGTCCCTCTGCAGCTCGATAAACTGTGACACCATCAACCACTACTCCTCTCCTACAAACTGAGCTTGGCTAACCTCCTTAACATCTCACACACTTCACCATTGCCTCTTAGGCCTACAATAACCCAATTGTGACAACCAGTCGCAACAGTACAGTATTCTGAGTCTCTCATCTAAAGCACCCTCCCCTCCTGAATTACATTTATTATCAAAGTGCCTAACTTTCAGCCCTAAACCTGCATTTAATCATGTTGCTATGGTGAAGAACCTGCTTTCCCTCACACATAATGTCAATTGGAAATATCACTTTGAAAGCCAGTCCTAAAACATTTCCAATAGCAAATCTATCATTGAACACTGCCTTGAACAGTTGAGACAACAGTCCCAAATCAATCCACAACCACTAACTCAAAATCATTCCTCATCAGCCTTACAAGAATTCCTCACATCCAGGATTGCTCCACAACACTTCCTGAGGTCCGTACAACATGACCTTAACCTGTTCTCTGCAGAACTCCATGTTGTGTGTCCTCTAAAAGCTGATAACTCCATCATTATCCTCACAACAAAGGATCTACCACTATGGTACTTGACTGACAGGAGTATGTTACTGAAGGTCTATGCCACATGTCTGGCAACTCTACATACAGTATCTGCCATCTAAGAACCTGTCCCTGTGATTCAAAATAACCTGCAGTTCCTTGTTAAAATCTCAGGCTCCTCACAGGGACCAATATGTCAATCCATATATTTTCTTAGCCCAACCAAACCATGCACACCCACATTTTACCTCCTTCCTTAGATCCACAAAGCCAATCATCCTGGCTATCCTATACCTTCTGGCCTCAAAGCACTCACTGAACATATTTCTGAATTAGTCAATCAGTAGCTGCAACCCATAGTACAAAGGCTTTCATCCTACATTAACGACATCAACAAATCCTAGATCATCTGACATCTGTGCCCATTCCACCTCACACACACACCTTACTTGTCACCACTAATGCCATCTTTCTCTATACAAACATCCCCCATGTGCATGGTCGGTCTGCTCCTGAACATTTCCTTAGTCAGAGCCTACCCGATTCCAAACCTATGACATGCTTCCTTCTCACCTTAATCAACTTTACACTTACCAGCAACTACTTCATGTCCGAGGAGAAAACAGACAATCAGATTAAGGGTATGGCCATAGGAACCAGGATGTCTACTACTTATGCTAACCTTTCATGGATAGATTGGATGGTGCTTTCCTGCAATCAGTAAACCTCCAACCCCTGGTTTTCTTTATATACATTTATGACATATTTGCCATATGGGCTCATAGTGAGGCTGACCTGTTAAAATTCCTGGAACCTCAGAGTACTGTCTCCCAATTAAATTTCACATGTTCCTATTCCAAATCCTGTACCACTCTCCTTGATGTTGATCTGATCATCACCAATGACCAGATACAGACATCTATCCACACTGAACTACTAACAACAGTACTTTCGTTTTGTCAGTTGCCATCCATTCCATGGCAAATGTTTCCTTCCATACAGCCGTGGCATTCAAGGCAAATATATTTATCAGATGCAGACACTTTGTACACCACCACCACCACCACCACCACCACCACCACCACCACCACCACCACCACCACCACCACCACCTCAGCCTTCACTGGATTTAATTACCCCACAAGTCTAGTTAAAAAGCAGATTTCCCAGGCCATCACATCCAATCCTGGTGCTGCTGATCCCTCAAAAAACAGCTTTGTAGCACACCACTTGTCACTCAGTATTATCCTCATCTTGGATTTATTAATCAGCCACTTTGACAAGGCCATGACTTCCTAAAATCATGCCCTGAAATGAGATCCATTCTGTCCGATTTTGCCTCCTGCACCTAGAACAGCTTCTTGTCACCCTCCAAGTCTCTGTAATATCCTTGTCAGACACTATGCTCATTCTGCATCCATTTCTCTACCCTATAGCTCCTATGACTGGGACTGTCCTTGCTTCAAGACTTGCCCTATGCACCCTCCAGCCACAAACTATACTAGCCTTGTAACTGGCAAAACATTTACTATCAAATGGATAGCTACCTGTGAAACAAATCATCATATACCAGTTGTTGTGTACATACTGGCCTTTTATGACGGCATGACCAGCATCAATTTGTCAGTTATGATGAAAGGGCATAGGCAGAGGTTGTATATCAGCCACACACAATACTGTGATGCATAGCATGCTCTACAACATCTGTTGTGATTTCAGTACACGTTTCACCACATTTGCCATTTGGATTCTTCCCCCAGACACCAGTTTGTCAGCAGACTGTGGTGGGAACTAACATTATGTCCTCAATTCTTGCCACCCACCTGACTTTAATCTACTACAGCATCCCCTCTGTTATATACAATGCACTCAGCTTTTTACTCTTATTAACTCATGCATGAGGTTTCAGCAGTAAGCTCTTTCTTGCATAAGACACTATTTTCCACGTCAAAGCTCTCAGGTTTTCAAATCTCATCTGGTTCAGTCCCAAACAACCAGTCTTTCCTTCTCATCCTGTCTGGTATGTCTCCCCTAACCCAGGGCTCTAAGTGACTTTTCTGAACTCTACCCCTTTTCCTAAACTTCTCCAGTTACTTTCCCTTCATCGCTCTCCCTTCTCTTTCAACCCTTCTACCAGAAGGACCCACTATCTTCAAACATTTGCATAAGTAAAACCTTTTTTTCTATGCGAGTTCTCCTGTCACTGCTTGGTGAGTAGATCTTTATCTACCCAATGGCAACATATACTATCAGACTATCGAAAACTCTGTTGCAGGCTGCTATACAAGCTGTGGTGGGAGACATACCTGCTAAGGTGACAAGAGGCATGGGTGATGCAGCAAGTGTTATTTCCTAAGGCATCTTTGGAAAATTTTGTCTGATGATTAACCAGCCCAATTTGTTGTAGGATCATAGTAGCTATAGGCACAGCACAAAATTTCAGATAATTAAATGGGAGATCTGTGTTCTGCTGGTGCTAAGGAATGTAGAAATGATAGGCATGTCGCTCAGAGTAAATGCATTATTCATGGACTGCCTAATAGATATTCATTTCTTGTGTGAAAAGAAGGTTATAGTAGATGCCTAAATGGGGACATGATATATTATGTTAATAAATGTAAAGCACAATCTCATCTCATCGAGGCTATGGAAAAAATTTCCAGGTGATCAAATCAGAGTTCACTGACACAGAATATAAAAAATCATGACACCAGCATTCCAAAATACTGACTCAACTGAAAACTGAACTGCATATTAAATTGAAGTTTAGAGAATCTCAGTATTTAACGAAAATTCAGAGAAAATGTTTAGTTAATATTTCAGGGAAATGAGCTCAGGTATCTGATGAAAAAGTAGTGTCATCAGTACCATGTGAACCATTCTATCTACCTTTCTGCCCATTCCTTGTTTGAAATGGACAGCTGTAGCAAAAGACGTACAGATAACACAGCTCTACAAAATAAATTTTTTTTTTCGTTGCCAGGGAAGTTTGAACGAAAATGGGATACTGTTATGATACTCATTCCGAGTATATTTGTACGTTTTCCAAATTGGCTCTGGTTTTTGAGATATAGGTTATTTGTGGAAATGAGAGTTTCATGTGGATAATATCGACTGCAGGGTCCATATATGGTGTAATGTATTTGCTACCTGTTTTTTAATTAGTGATATTGTACTATCTTTATTAAACAATTGTGCTCAGGGAGTGCATCTGTGTGGTTGAGGATTACATTATGCAAACATCACACTGTCAGCACGTGTTCAGTCCCGTTGTGCGGTGCGTGTGTTGAAGATATTGAGGGTTGTGCAGATTTGAATTCGGCGGTACTCGACATTCATTTGTTGGCCGAGGTAATCCCCGCAACAGCCAATAGGTAGCGTTCAGTGTAAACAAGAAAAATGGTGATGGTCGAAAGTCACACACATGTGCAGTGCAGCTTCAAGGAGATAGAACCTTTTCATCGTGACGTAGCAAATAAGAGGTGAGTATTCATTTCACACAAAACAATTAATGATGTTTGTTGGATGTGATTGACATGCAAATACAAGAAAGTTCTGCATAATATGTAGTATTTGTGCAATTTTGTTTTAGGAAAACATGAGTTCTTCACGCCGTCTTTGCGTGAACCATCCAGATGAGTTCTGCTACATTTGTGGTGAATACGTTCTTCAACAGAACAGGAAGAATATCACCCCTTTTGTGAAGGAAGCGTATCTGGCATATTTTGGAATTAAACTTGGAGATCAAGACAAGGTGTGGGCACCCCATAAAGTTTGTAAATGCTGTGTGGAGTGCTTACGGCAGTGGACAAAACGAAAAAGGAAAAGCTTAAACTTCGGAGTGCCTATGGTATGGCGAGAGCAGAAGAACCATACAGATGATTGCTATTTTTGCATTGTTAATGTGAAAGGTTTTAATAGGTTCAAAAAATGAAAGTGGGAATATCCCGATTTGGAGTCAGCAAGAAGACCGGTGGTGCACAGCAACGAAGTTCCTGTACCAACCTTCACAACATTACCCACGCCTGGAACAGTTTTGTCGCTGTTGTAAAATGTTTTTTGGGCAATCATAAAGCTCACAATTACGAGGAACTGGTCAAAAACATGCTCACTAACTTTCAAAACTTAGGAGCTAACATGAGCATAAAATTGCACTTCCTTCACAGCCCCTTGGATCGATTTCCTCATAATCTAGGTGATTTCAGTGAGGAACAAGGAGAGCAGTTCCATCAAGATATGAAAGGAATAGAGGAAAGATATAAAGGAAGATGGGACAGGCATATGATGGCAGATTATTGCTGGAATCTGCAACGTGACTGTTCTGAAGAGACCTATAAAAGGAAAGCATGCAGGAAGAGGTTCGTCATGGACGGAGAATGATGTACTTATAGAGAAACTTTTCAATTATGTTTAATACATGGACAAACGCCTATCAGGTTTTCATAGAAGCTATTTATAAAGATTATTTTCTTTTTTCATTGTAGTTTGTAGCACTCGAGTTCAGTATTAGCAATTTTTTCTAATTTTTTGAATAAATCATGCATTATCTCAAAAACTAGAGCCAAACTGCATAAATGGCTGCTATATTCGTCCTCAGCACCACTAACTCATCCTAAAGCCACTGAAATATCCTTGGCAAGAAAATGAGTGTTGACCAGTGTAATAATAGACTGGAAGTGATCAAACAGTCAATTTTCTAACCTCTTGTTATCTGCAGCTAGGGCTGGGAAAAGTATTAAGCTGGTATTGCCCACAAGGGAAATTAATAAAATAATCATCCTGTGAGAATCTGACCAGAAAATTTTCATCAACATCAAAGGGATCACATACTTCATTTCCATTATTTTAAGTGTCATACTGACAGAAACTTCTAGACAGAGCCTCTCTAAAGTAACCTGCTTTTATTTTTACAGGTCATAGCGACCGGTTTAGAATGACGTCATTTACTCTCAATGTGAGTGGTGCTGTGATTACAGCAGCATAAGACTATGTATTAGGCCTGTAATTCATAAAAGAATTACTTTATATGTGGAAGATTTGTTGACTGCCATTCGGTAGTGAAAGAATAAATTTCTTGGGGCACATTATTATGCCTCAAGGTATCCTAACTGCAACAAAAATACAAACAGTTCATTAATTTCCAGTATCTCAGCCAACTTCTAGTGTAATTTCATCCCAGGCCAATTAATAAATGCAGAACCATTACTAAACTTACTACACAAACATATCATAAATTTTGTCAGAAGCGTGCCAATCTGCTTTCATCAAGATCAAAGATGTGCTAGCTAATTCACAATTGTTGTACAAACTGGATATTTATCAGGATTTTTGTTTGACAACTGGTGCTTCATTCACCAGGTTGGGAGATTCTCTCTTCAAAATCATACATATTTACAATAGATGATCTGTCTGTACAATACCATTTGCTAATGAGCCTACACAGCCACTGAATTAGAAGTTCTCACAATTATGTTCATTTTTAGGAAATTCCATCATTGTTTTGTTGGTAATCACACCAAATCATATTGTGACCACCAACTGTTAAGCTTTCTTCTTCATTGCACTGGCGATCTTGGAGTGGCCAAATGTGCAGGCAAAAATCAAGGTCTACTGCTATTTTCCTTTCCTCCAAAGGAGAGTATAATGGATTATCCATAAATGCCTAGTCTGTCAAAACGTTAGACCTTTGAACCATGGCTTCAAATATGAGCTACACCTAATCATTGCCAAGAAACCCCTACAAACCCTTGCCATTGACTTTAAATGGGCCCCTTCCCTGGGGCTGTGCAGGTGTTAAACACATTTTTGCAATATGAGAGCTATTTTCAAAATAGGTCAACTTACATATCTTGGAAAGTGCCACTAGTACAGTGACAACATTACAAATTATTAAATAATACACTCCACATGTTGGCAATGCAGAAGCAATCATTTCTGATAATGCACAACTTTACTAGTGTAAAATGGAAACAGTTCTTGCATGTCTATGATACTGAGCAGATCCAAAAATCAAGGTACAATCCTGAAATTAAATCCAGAGAAAGAGAGCTTTGAGAGTTGGACAGATTAATGAGAACTTCTGCTTCAAACAAATTTTGTGGCCAAATTACTTTGCATGACTTTAAGGATGTTTTAATAATCTACTTCATACCTGTATAGTATGTTCTCCTACTCTTGTCTCATTCTCTTCAACTTCTTCTCAATATATGAGGCAGAATCCTCACCTGCACCAAGAAAATTATGTATAAGAACAGATGTATGAAGAATAGTTAAAATGTGAACAGAAACAGAGGAAAATGTTTCTGAAAGACATTTATTTTAGTACTATGAATATTATATATAACAATACAAGTGAAGGAAAGTTGCTACTCACCATCTGGCGGAGATGCTGAGTCATGATAGGCACAATAAAAAGATTCACACAATCAAAGCTTTCGGACAAAAAGGCCTTTGTCAGCAGCACACGCACACACAAAAACACACACGCACACACAAAAACACACAAAAACACACACACACACACACACACACACACACACACACACACACACACACACACCTGCGCGCACACACATGCGCAGACGCGCATAAACGCAACTTGCACATATATCTGCAGTCTCAGAGAGCTGAAACCAAACTGCGAACAGCAGCACCAGTGCATGATGGGAGTGGCATCTGGGTGGGGGCAATGAGGAGGCTGTGGCGGGAAGTCACTGTCCTCACCCATCCAGCTTCCTCCCTGTTCCCATCCCAGCACTACACTACACAGCCGTCATTTCACCGCCACACCCAGCCTTTTAATATGTTTTCATTTCTTTTGTTCCTCTCCTTTCTGCTACTTATCCCCTCCCCTCTCTGCACCTTCTCTCCTACCCTCCATCTAAACTGCAACACTTCACTGTCTGCCACTCTCACCATACTATCTATCCCTTCCCCTACCCGCCAAAGCCTCCTCCTTGCCCCCACCCAGTTGCCACTCCCATCATGCACTGGCGCTGCTGTTCGCAGTGTGGTTCCAGTTCTCTGAGACTGCAGATGTGTGTGCAAGTTGCGTTTGTGTGTGTGTGTGTGTGTGTGTGTGTGTGTGTGTGTGTGTGTGTGTGTGTGTGTGTGTGTGTGTGTGTGAGAGAGAGAGAGAGAGAGAGAGAGAGAGAGAGAGAGAGAGAGAGAGAGAGAGAGAGAGAGAGAGAGAGAGATTAACAGAAACAGACAAATATCTTGCTGAAAGACATTTATTGGCACAAATGACTTTTTATTGGGAAGTTCAGTTAGCAGAGCACATGCACATGAAAGGCAAAGGTCCCCAGTGCAAGTCTGAGTCCTCCACAGAGTTTTAATCTGTCACCAATTTTCATATCGGAGCACACTCCACTGAAGAGTGAAATATTTACTATGAGGACATTTACTACAGCTTCAAAAGCCACAGGTATTTAACACTTACCCCAAGTCAACAAAAATTTGAATCTGAGGAATAATGTTTGTTGAAACTGTAACGTAACTCTGAATATCTATCATTAAGTTGTTTATGATCAACAAAGAGATGTAAATGAGTGTAATGTTACTACCTAGCCAGTGTTTCATACAGCGGAGCAGCGGGCGACCACTTCTGCTCGTTTTAATGCCAGCTTCTCTTAGTGTTTCTGGGTCCAAGATGCTGCTGGTATTTGCTACAACACAAAAACACATGCTGTGTAATGGTACTTTTTAGCAGTGTACTGTTTCTTAGTTATGATTTTATTTGTGATAAAAATAAAACATGTACATAATTTCATTTCTTTAACAAATAATTCTGAAAAATAAAAGTAGAGCACCTGTAATACAGCTGATGGGTTAAAAATGAAATGTGTGTCTGAAATGTGATTCAAATGTATTCATAGTTTAAATAATCAAATCTTACAATTACACTGGAGATGAATATGTTGTGTGACACAATATGCCGCTGTTGATGGTTTCAATTTTATAAAGTTCTTGTCTTAATAATTACTAGGACATTCTGTTCTAGTGTGTGCTTGTGTGTGGTCAATGAGGGGTAAATAAGAGGAAAAGGAAAATGCATGGGTGGAATGGGGGGAGGGAGCCTTGTGAAAATGCAAAGACCACTGTCAGACTTTAGTCACAACAGACATGCCTATAGAAATTATCAATGTCATCTCTCCTTAGTCGCTCAAGAGGAGACCAAAAGCACCAGCTTCAAATACTTCCTGATTCAGCAGCTCACAATGAAATAATACAGAAGAGAAAAAAAAGAAAAAAAACCTGAGTAGTCCACTATGCCTCACTAATGAACTTATTGGTGTGCAAATTGTGTAAAACGTGCCTTGCAGGGAGAGTATCTTGTGGATATACAGAAAATGGCCAGCAGTCATCAGGAAAAAGATAGAACAAGATAGCAAAGGGGAAGTCCATAATCATAACACAGGACTAGAAAAGAATTTGCCAGACATCAGACAAATACGGTAAAGTGGAAGGTGGGAGGTGGGGGGTGTCTGAAGGATGTCACTCAGTGGGAATCTCATGGAAGTGGAGGAAACCAAGAAGGGATTTAGGTGACACATCTCATGATGTAGAGAAAGTTTTTTACAATTGTGGTTCTTAGATGTTGTACACATTCCAATCCCCCACTACATGCACCAGACACTCATTTAAATCTGAAGTTTAGTGGTCACTGTGCATCCACAAAAAGCTGAACATCGGTTGTAAGTCAGCTGGAGTGAGATATGAGCTACCAGATCCATTTGAAGGACACAAATAGGCATTGGGTCTGCCTGGTGAATTGAGAAGATTAGCAAAGAAAAGTTATTTTTTGTATCCAGACATTAATAGACAGGATGAGCCTATCTTCAGATAGTATCTGACTTGGTTATGGAGTTCTTATCTTGAATAAATTTGTTTGATGCATAGTTCACTCCTCAATATTTTCCATATAAAATTATGTTCTTTCATGGGCCATTTGATTCTATTCTTGCGTATAGTATAAAATGTATTATGATATGGGGTTCTAGGAGATACAGGAAGTACACAGTACATAATAAAGCTGGGATTCCAGAGCTAGTTATGTAGAATTGGGAATGCAAATTTGGCAAATGAGATAAAGGTCTAATGCAAAGGCTTGGCAAATGTTTTGTCTGGAGTGTGGCACTATATAGGACAGAAACATTGACACTGTGACGAGAGAATGAAAAAACGTTAGAAGCATTTGAGATGCGGATGTGGATGAGAATGGAGAGAATAAGCTGGATGGAAAGAGTCAGTAATGAAGGAGTACTGGAAAGGGTTGGCAAGAGAACATGTCTGCTGAAGGTTTTAAGAGAAAGGAAATAGAACTGGTTGGGACATTCAATGAGAAGGGAGTGCTTGCTAATTGATGATTTGGACGGATTGGTGTTGTCATAACAGCCGTCTGTGTCATGTCTGCTGTGCAGTGAGCTACATTAATTTAAGTATTAACTGTAATTTTCTTACTTGTCACTTCTTCTGTGTGTTTTTGCTTTTACGAAGCTTTAATTGACGAGTGCTACTAATAGTGTCCCAACGATTTCGTGTTTGTTTTGAATACAGTCAGAGAGAGTCCCTTTAGTCAGCCACAGTGCCAGTAGTGCTAGTCCTTGTTTTGAATACAGTCCAGAGACAGGTAGTGCTATTTTCATTGTTTTCTACAAGAAGTGTATAGTAACAACAGTTTAGTCAAATGTCAGCCACCTTTAGTGAATTAGCAGTCTAGTTAAAAGTTGATTAACTCTCTACAGTAAATTGATTTCTTATGATGGATAGGATGTGCGACTGCTGTGTATGGACGCAGGAGGAGCTGGCCACTGTTCGCAAACAGCTGAATGTGTTGATAGCAATGGTCAGCCATCTTCAGGCTGCTGCCTCTGAGTGTAGCAGCAGTGGGGAGTCTGGTGCATTGCATGGTACACCACAGGTGTTACATGCTTCACCCATTGTCACTGCTGTCAAGACATCTTCACAGGTACCGGGCACGGTTGGGCCATCCTCTCCCCAAGGGGAGTGGCAGGTTCAGCGGTGTTCATGGCGCACGAGGCGGAGGGTCAATGTGGAGGCTGGCCGTGTGGCATCACCCGCTCTGCCTGTGAGTGGACATGTGGCCGCTCCTTCAGCAAGGTCTGAGCAGGCACACGGGGGGAGGGGTTTATTAGTGATTGGGAGCTCCAACGTTAGGCAGGTGATGGAGCCCCTTAGGGAAATAGCGGAAAGGTCAGGGAAGAAGGCCAGTGTTCACTGTCTGCTTGCCGGGGGGGCCTCATCTGAGATGTGGAGGAGGCTCTGCTGGCGGTGATAGAGAGCAGTGGGTGCACCTGACTGCAAATTGTTGCTCATGTTGACACCAATGACTCCTGCCGTCTGGGTTCAGAGGTCATCCTCAGTTCATACAGGCAGTTGGCGGAGATCGTGAAGGTGGAAAGCCTCGCTCACGGGGTGGAATCTGAGCTAACTATTTGTAGTGTCGGTCCCAGAACTGATCGCGGACCTCTGGTTTGGAGCTGAGTGCAAGGCTAAAACCAAAGATTCAGATGATTCTGCAGAGATCTGGGGTGCAAATTTCTCGACGTCCGATATCGGGTGGAGAATAGGTCAGGCATGCACTACACTCATGAAGTGGCCACACGGGTAGCGGACTACAGGTGGAGTGCACATCTGGGGTATTTAGGTTAGAGATTTCCCTCCCTAGGCCCGACAAGATGCCTCCTGAGATGTGGCAACGTAGGAGTAGGCAAAATGCAACAGGGAATAACAATATTAATCTGCTAATTGTAAACTGCAGGAGTGTCTATAGAAGGGTCCCAGAACTGCTGTCATTAATAAATGGTCACAATGCCCACATAGTACAAGGGACAGAAAGTTGGCTGAAACCAGACGTAAACAGTAATGAAATTCTAAACTCAGATTGGACTGTATACCGCAGAGACAGGCTAGACAGTAAAGGGGGAGGCATGATGAGAAGTCCAATAGTATCGAAGGAGATTGACGGAGTTCCGTAATGTGAAATAATTTGGGTGAAGGTCATGGATAAAGCAGGCTCAGACATGGTAATTGGATGTCTCTATAGGCCCCCTAGCTCAGGAGCTGTTGTGGCTGAGCACCTGAAGAACATGTTATAGTTTTGGGTGCAGATTTTAATTTACCAGATACAGACTGGGAGACTCTAATGTTCATAACGGATGGCAGGAACAAAGAATCCAGTGAAATTTTTTAAAGTGCTTTATCTGAAAACTACCTTGAGAAGTTAAACAGAGAACCGACTCATGTTGATAACATTAGACCTTCTGGTGATAAACAGACCCAAACTATTTGAAACAGTTAACACAGAACAGGGAACCGGCGATCATGAAGTGGTAACTACATCAATGATTTTAGCTGTAAATACAGATATTAAAAGATGTAGGAAGATTTTTCTGCTTAGCAAAAGTGACTAAAAGCAGATTTCAGAGTACTTGATGGCTCAACACAAAAGTTTTGTATCAAGTACACATAGTGTTGAGGATTGGTGGACAAAGTTCAAAACCGTCGTACAATATGTGTTAGATGAGTATGTGACAAGCAAGATCGTAAGAGACAGAAAAGAGCCACCATGGTACAACAACCAAGTTAGAAAACTGCTGCAGAAGCAAAGGGAACTTCATAGCAAACATAAACATAGCCAAAGCCTTGCAGACAAACAAAAATTACATGAAGCCAAATGTAGTGTGAGGAGGGCTATGCGAGAGGCATTCAATGAATTTGAAAGTAAAGTTCTATGTACTGACTTGGCAGAAAATCCTAAGAAATTTTGGTCTTATGTCAAAGCAGTAGGTGGATCAAAACAGAATGTCCAGTTACTCTGTGACCAAAATGGTATTGAAACACAGGATGACAGACTAATTGCTGAAATACTAAATGCCTTTTTCCAAAGCTGTTTCACAGAGGAAGACTGCACTGTAGTTCCTTCTCTAGATTGCCACACAGACGACAAAATGGTAGGTATTGAAATAGACGACAGAGGAATAGAGAAACAATTAAAATCGCTCAGAAGAGGAAAGGCTGCTGGACCTCATGGGATACCAGTTTCATTTTACACAGAGTACGCGAAGGAACTTGCCTCCCCTTCTTGCAGCGGTGTACAGTAGGTCTCTAGAAGAGCATAGAATTCCAAAGGATTGGATAAGGGCACAAGTCATCCACATTTTCAAGAAGGGACATCAAACAGATGTGCAGAACTATAGACCTGTATCTCTAACATCTATCAGTTGTAGAATTTTGGAACACGTATTATGTTCGAGTATAATGACTTTTCTGGAGACTAGAAATCTACTCTGTAAGAATCAGCATGGGTTTCGAAAGAGACGATCGTGTGAAACCCAGCTTGCACTGTACGTCCATGAGACTCAGAGGGCCATACACATGGGTTCGCAGGTAGATGCAGTGTTTCTTGACTTCCGCAAGGCATTCGATACAGGTCCCCGCTGTCGCTTAATGAACAAAGTAAGAGCATATGGACTATCAGACCAATTGTGTGATTGGATGGAAGAGTTCCTAGATAACAGAACGCAGCATGTCATTCTCAATGGAGAGAAGTCTTCCGAAGTAAGAGTGATTTTAGGTGTGCCACAGGGGAGTGTCGTATGACCGTTGCTATTCACAATATAGATAAATGACCTTTTGGATGACATCAGAAGTTCACTGAGGCTTTTTCTGGATGATGCTGTGGTATATCGAAAGGTTGTAACAATGGAAAATTGTACTGAAATGCGGGAGGATCTGTGGCGAATGGATGCATGGTGCAGGGAATGGCAATTGAATCTCAATGTAGACAAGTGAATACATAGAAAGAAGTGAATACATAGAAAGAAAGATCCCTTATCATTTAGCTACAATATAGCAGGTCAGCAAATGGAAGTAGTTAATTCAATAAATTATCTGGGAATAGGCATTAGGATTGTTTTAAAATAGAATGATCATATAAAGTTGATCGTCTGTAAAGCAGATGCCAGACTGAGATTCATTGGAAGAATCCTAAGTAAATGCAATCCAAAAACAAAGGAAGTAGGTTACTGTACACTTGTTTGTCCACTGCTTTAATACTGCTCACCAGTGTGGGATCCATACCAGATAGGGTTGATAGAAGAGAGAGAGAAGATCCAACTGAGGACAGCGTGCTTCATTACAGGATCATTTAGTAATCGTAAAAGCGTTATGGAGATGATAGATAAACTACAGTGGAAGACTATGTAGGAGAGACGCTCAGTAGCTCGGTACGGGCTTTTGTTGAAGTTTCGAGAACATACATTCACGGAGGAGTCAAGGAATATATTTCTCCCTCCTACGTATATCTCACGAAGAGAGCATGAGGATAAAATCAGAGAGATTAGAGCCCACAGAGAGGCATACCGACAGTCCTTCTTTCCACGAACAATATGAGACTGGAATAGAAGGGAGAACCAATAGAGGTACTCAAGGTATCCTCCACCACACACTGTCAGGTGGCTTGCGGAGTATGGTTGTAGATGTAGATGTTGATGTTGATGTAGATGTAGATAGGTTTGTGGGAGAAGACTGAGAGGAAGAAGGAGATAGAAGATAATAGATGACAAATGACATAAAAGGAAGAGAAAATTATGCAGATCTGAATAGATTGCAAAAGACCGGACAGCCTGGAGAACTACCATATGAAAACCTGGCTTTTGGCAGAACATTGATGATGATGATGATTATTTGCAAAGTGGAGGTAGGTAAAAGTAATGAGATACATTAACTCCTTAGGAAACAATTATCAGTGTCATTCATGTAAATCTTCAGTTTTCTATATGGGACTAGTTAGACACTAGGTTAATCACAGAAATGAGGAAAAGATGAGATGAATACTTTTAACACTCAGAAGCACATACTGTAAAATGTTGACCAGACTGAGAGCAGCTTTAGAATATGATGGAAGTACTGCATGAAGACTAAAGAAGTCAGTCTAGTTTAAGATATCCGTCTCTCAGCCTTGACCACAATAATGGAGGCCTGCAGAATATTTTACAGAGCTATAGGTGATACGGAAAGGTCCAATTTCAAATGGATATATTTACTGACAAAGAAACATGACTCACTACCCTGAGACTAGGACTAATGTTGAGTAGTGAAGAACAATGAGTGGGCCTTCAGTTCTAATGCACAAAAGCCAGACACATACAGAATATCATACACACAACCCACAAGATGGAGCATTTGAACTCTATAGTAACACATGGAGAGGAAGACTATACATCCATCTTCTCACAGATGGTTGAGGGACCTTGTCTTCTCAGTACAGACTGTCTAAACTGTAAATTTAACAGTCAGCAGATGATGTTTGAAGTGTTCATTGATCACAAATCTACAGATGCCAGTCATTGAATACAGGCCCCTATTCTGATCAGACCAGAGGTGGGAATGGTGCCTAAATATGTCATAATGTACCACCAAAACTGTTTTCTCAATAAAATAACAATCTGGAAATTTAGATGGATAAAAAGTATTTAGTTTGACATTCTTTACATGGAGAGAGATGTTATTTGGAATTTGTGCTGATGCCACACTGCAAACTAAGTGTTGAAAGGCACATAATGGGAATAATGTTTTGGAAAGGAGTGAGATGGAGGAGGAGGAGGATATTAGTTTTTAACGTCCCGTCGACAACGAGGTCATTAGAGATGGAGCGCAAGCTCGGGTGAGGGAAGGATGGGAAAGGAAATCGGCCGTGCCCTTTCGAAGGAACCATCCCGGCATTTGCCTGAAGCGATTTAGGGAAATCATGGAAAACCTAAATCAGGATGGCCGGAGACGGGATTGAGTGAGATGGAGGACTGGAGCTTATCCACAATGTTATTCAGTCTGTACACTGAACAAGCAGTTTAAAAAAAAAGAAGTTGAACTCTTATCCTATCCCAACTACTTCACCTCACAGTGTAAAACACGCAATTATTTTCTGGACATATTCCAGTCTCTGCTTTGCCCTGAAGTTCTTACTTTTATAGCTCCCTCAAGTATGATGGAAGTTACTTGTTGCTCTGTCAACACATAACCTATCATTTTGTCCCTTCTTGTCATTGTTTCTGTGGTGAAACTCTACATTTTTTTTTTTTTTTTTGTCATATAAATTCACTGAATTCATAACATTCCTATGTAGAACCACATCACAAACATTTTGATCCTCTCCTTTTCTTGTTTTCCACAATACTTAATTGACTTCTATACAGATCTGTGCTCCTTCCAAATTTACAATCCTCCCTCCCTCCCACCTCCCAACCACCCTGACATCCCCCCTCCCCTTTCCTTTACGACTTACGGAAATGTTAACTGTGCCTCTAGCATTATTAGATTGCCTGTCTCCCAATACTTGTTTAACTCTTAATCTTCATTGAATCAGCTATGTCTTCTAACCCTTCTTGTTTCATGCCTTCAGACAAATCCTACCCCACATAGGGGCCTTAATCTACTCTTTCCACCTATCATCTCTCTCCTCTAAGTTGAACAGTGGAATTACTTTTGCACACTCTTTACTGTTTGCTCCTTTGGCTTCTATGTTCACCAAAGGTTGCATTGACTTTTATTTATGCTGAATAGTCCAACCCCATGACTATTTCATTTATGATTTCTTCAGACTTTTTTTGCAGTCATTTCACTTCAGCTTGACTGCTTTCCTGTTTATTTTACACTTAGGTGACTTATATTGATGTATTCCTGTCTCTTACTGCACATTTTTGTAGTTACTTTATGAATCAGTTCCAGTATAACTTCTGCAACACAATGTTTCTTTACAGTTATCTTGTGCATACTTAAGTTTGTCTAAATCCAGGTTCTGTGATTGTCCTTTTCAGATAATCCCTTTCTCTTCAACTGACCTGCCTATTGCAGTATTCATTATCACACTATTTACTGCCTCTCAGAACTTCACATATGCATCATTACTTCCAATGAACCCCACTTCCTTCACCACTAATAGTTCTGGACAATTCTCTGAAACTTCAGTCTATTTTTCATCATTACTAAATTGTGAGAAGACTGTATCTGCACCTGAGTACACCTTGCAATCCAATATCTGATTCTGCAAAATGTCTCAAAATGATGTAATCCAGCTAGAATATTCTCAGGCCTCTAGGGCTTTCCCAATATACCTCCTTCTCCAGTAATTTTCGAATAGCATAGTAATAATTAATAAGTAAAACTTACAGAACAATTGAATTTGTGTTTTTTACTTCATCACTCCTATTGTCAAGCTCACACCCTTCAACTCTGCCTTCTATTACATTGCCTTAATATAGCATTCCACTCACTCACTCATTAGATTTCCATGCTCCTTGCATACACATTTCGTCATATACTTTCACTCTCTTCATCGTCAGATTGTAACATTGGCACATATACCTGAACCATTACCTTTTTTCTTCTTTTATTTTTCTCTTCTTTTCTTCTTCTTGGCTATGCAGATGATTGGTCAACATCTATGCAACACAGAAATTTGCAACAGCTTCTGATTTAGACATCTTCAGCCAATGCTTCCATAGAGAGAGGTTACAAGCTACCACAAGAACAACTGAAGTTGCATGTTTTGACATCTCTGATTGGCACACAGAGCCCTTGATGTCCATTTTGAGGGAGACAGACTATCATAACATGCATCCAAAATTCCTTGGGGCCTGACACTACCTTTTAAGCAGCAGTTAACTCCAACACCTGGAAAGCTCAAAAGCACCAACAATATTCTGCCAAAGCTCTATGGTCTAGTTGGGCAGCATCAGTCTCTTCACTCAACAGCAGAGTACGTCTACAGTGTGTCCATCTAGCACAATAGTTCATATGTGAAAAAGATATATGTACAACTTAACCAATCCATGCCCATTGTCTGTAGGTGTGTACAGTCTATTTTCACACATTAGTTACCTATCTTGTGTCACATTCCACCTCCATAGGTAAGATGTAAAAGGGCACTGCTACACATACACCAGAATTCTTATGACCAGGTTTCTTCCTGAAGATGTATTCAATGCCACTGATAAATTGGAATGCTACTGGCAACAAAGGTCTTCTCTGCCATGCCTGAAAGTGTCCTGCACCCAGGGGGAAACCAATGGGCTTATAAGCCTTGGACAATTTGTGGATTTCAATAGTGCATGGAAGATGTGTACACACATTCTACAAATGAAACAAATCTTTATTACCATCTTGGGTGTGTAATGGCAGATAGTTCTTCATGTGTTATCAACATGTCCCACAAGGGCCAACATGGATCATATTGAATAATTCCTGACTCTGATGATTAGTGTGATGAACTGTATAATAGAGGTCAATATTCCATTACAACTATTGCCATTTGTTTCATATACACTTGAGAGGTGTGTTGAAATGTCAATATGCAGTAGTTTAGTAATCTTTGTATAGGTATCATTTGATCGAAAAGCCCTTCCCATTGGCAGGTTGAAATGAGGGACTAATCCAAAATGTTTTGCCAATTGTGAGTTCATTGTGAACTGTAAATAATTTAGCTTTGGCAAAAAAAAAAAAAAATTAAGAACCTTCATTCTTTCTCCACTCTGAACAGTAGTGTCTCCAACATCGAGGTACACCGTTCAAGAACCTCCTCTTTATCTCATCGGGCACTCCTGAAAATATAAATAAAGACATATTAATAATTATCATCAACACTCAAATCTTATCTAGATTGTAAAAAGAAGTTCTGCATTACAGCAAACAGAGACAAATAAGGAACAAAAGGTGACAAATGCTTAAGGTACAGAGTTCCCTTCATTTAGCAAAACAAAGATACGAGTTGCAGAGAAGATTACACATCAATTAAGTCTACGAGAAATTCATGCAAAGAAAGCACAGAAGGACTTTCTAGTCAGCTCATCCACCAGTTATGCATCTTTTGTTAATAGCAGTACAAGTGTGAGTAACCTGTAAAGAATAAATAAAAAGTAATAACTCATCTCGCGTCAAATCACTTTATTTACAAAGTTACTCTCTGAAATAACTTGTCACCTGAAACAACAAAACTATAGTCTCACATGCCTCATGGGGAATGTAGATCAATCCTTTAACACCATTGACACTAGAAGGGCAGCAATGAACCCATTTTTTATATTACAATCCTCTTCACCATCACCATACCATCACCACCATCCACTTTATAACAATGAGATTTTTGAAGATTTACTTTTTGCTCTTTTGTCCATATTTTGTTTTCTATTTGGTTTGAACAAAGATTCCTGTTTTGTTACGCTTGCTATTTTGACCGGTGGAAGACCATCATCAGCGGATGTTTGAGAAGAAGAATTTGGACTATTTTAAACATCCCACAAAAAGCTATGAAATTGTATAGTCCAATTAAACTGATGATTACTATGTGCCTATGTGCCAAGTAAGCCTAAAGCAACATGGCTTTGTTGTGGTTGGCTCTCCAGGGGGGAGATTTATATATATATATATATATATATATAGAGAGAGAGAGAGAGAGAGAGAGAGAGAGAGAGAGTGTGTGTGTGTGTGTGTGTGTGTGTGTGTGTGTGTGTGTGTGTGTGTGTGTGTGTGTGTGTTTGTGTGATTTTTTTTCTGTGTGAGTGTGTGATTTGATAATGAGGAGAGAAGAAAAAGGGGGGTGAAACATGATACTGATTCATAGCCTACTCTTCTCAATTAGCACTGACAGGGCCACCAAGCTTCAAGTCCCCATCTGACTGACAGATCACTAACAACAAATGTAGACAGTCACCACATTGTAACACACCGAAAAAATGTTTGGAATTTAATCTGGGACAGTGATTGAAAAGCTGATGATCAGGATATTTATGCTACCATTTCTACTCTCCATGATGGTCAAATAATAGCATTGAAAATTTCATACATCACCAGGTTTCAAGCCAGCATACCTCTGAACTGAGCAGCACCACACAGCACAATAGTAGTCAATGATGAAGGGAGGTTTGACTAGCTGTCAGGTTACACAAAACATTCCCACCTCTGAAGAGAACCTAATGAATACTGCCCCTCTATAATAGTTGCTTCCGACATTTACAACCCGAGGCAAATAAAATGAAGGACTACAAATTAATTATCTAAATGGGACAGAAATTCATGGATCTGATGTAAATATACAGATAAACAACAATTTTAGAACAAATTGGATGATTTTTCCCAGAAAAAGAGCTTCACAAATTCATCAAGTCCATAATGATTTGGTCCAACTCTGGCCCTTATGCAAGCAATTTTCAGCCTGTTTTTGGCAGTTGTTGTTGTTGTTGTTGTGGTCTTCAGTCCTGAGACTGGTTTGATGCAGCTCTCCATGCTACTCTATCCTGTGCAAGCTTCATCTCCCAGTATCTACTGCAACCTACATCCTTCTGAATCTGCTTAGTGTATTCATCTCTTGGTCTCCCTCTACGATTTTTACCCTCCACACTGCCCTCCAATGCTAAATTTGTGATCCCTTGATGCCTCAAAACATGTCCTACCATCCGATCCCTTCTTCTAGTCAAGTTGTGCCACAAAATCCTCTTCTCCCCAATCCTATTCAATACCTCCTCATTAGTTACGTGATCTACCCACCTTATCTTCAGCATTCTTCTGTAGCACCACATTTTGAAAGCTTCTATTCTCTTCTTGTCCAAACTAGTTATCGTCCATGTTTCACTTCCATACATGGCTACACTCCATACAAATACTTTCAGAAACGACTTCCTGACACTTAAATCTATACTCGATGTTAACAAATTCCTCTTCTTGAGAAACACTTTCCTTGCCATTGCCAGTCTACATTTTATATCCTCTCTACTTCGACCATCATCGGTTATTTTACTCCCTAAATAGCAAAACTCCTTTACTACTTTAAGTGTCTCATTTCCTAATCTAATTCCCTCAGCATCACCCGACTTAATTTGACTACATTCCATTATCCTCGTTTTGCTTTTGTTGATGTTCATCTTATATCCTCCTTTCAAGACACTGTCCATTCCGTTCAACTGCTCTTCCAAGTCCTTTGCTGTCTCTGACAGAATTACAATGTCATCGGCGAACCTCAAAGTTTTTACTACTTCTCCATGAATTTTAATACCTACTCCGAATTTTTCTTTTGTTTCCTTTACTGTTTGCTCAATATACAGATTGAATAACATCGGGGAGAGGCTACAACCCTGTCTTACTCCTTTCGCATCCACTGCTTCCCTTTCATGCCCCTCGACTCTTATAACTGCCATCTGGTTTCTGTACAAACTGTAAATAGCCTTTCGCTCCCTGTATTTCACCCCTGCCCACTTCAGAATTTGAAAGAGAGTATTCCAGTTAACATTGTCAAAAGCTTTCTCTAAGTCTACAAATGCTAGAAACGTAGGTTTGCCTTTTCTTAATCTTTCTTCTAAGATAAGTCGTAAGGTCAGTATTGCCTCACGTGTTCCAGTATTTCTACGGAATCCAAACTGATCTTCCTCGAGGTCAGCTTCGTCTGTAAAGAATTCGTGTTAGTATTTTGCAGCTGTGACTTATTAAACTGATAGTTCGGTAATTTTCACATCTGTCAACACCTGCTTTCTTTGGGATTGGAATTATTATATTCTTCTTGAAGTCAGAGGGTATTTCGCCTGTCTCATACATCGTGCTCACCAGATGGTAGAGTTTTGTCATGACTGGCTCTCCTGAGGCCATCAGTAGTTCAAATGGAATGTTGTCTACTCCCGGGGCCTTGTTTTGACTCAGGTCTTTCAGTGCTCTGTCAAACTCTTCACGCAGTATCTTATCTCCCATTTCGTCTTCATCTACATCCTCTTCCATTTCCATAATATTGTCCTCAAGTACAGCGCCCTTGTATAAACCCTCTATATACTCCTTCCACCTATCTGCCTTCCCTTCTTTGCTTAGAACTGGGTTGCCATCTGAGCTCTTGATATTCATACAAGTGGTTCTCTTCTCTCCAAAGGTCTCTTTAATTTTCCTGTAGGCAGTATCTATCTTACCCCTAGTGAGACAAGCCTCTACATCCTTACATTTGTCCTCTAGCCATCCATGCTTAGCCATTTTGCACTTCCTGTCGATCTCGTTTTTGAGACGTTTGTATTCCATTTTGCCTGCTTCATTTACTGCATTTTTATATTTTCTCCTTTCATCAATTAAATTCAATATTTCTTCTGTTACGCAAGGATTTCTATTAGCCCTCGTCTTTTTACCTACTTGATCCTCTGCTGCCTTCACTACTTCATCCCTCAGAGCTACCCATTCTTCTTCTACAGTATTTCTTTCCCCCATTCCTGTCAATTGTTCCCTTATGCTCTCCCTGAAACTCTCTACAACCTCTGGTTCTTTCAGTTTATCCAGGTCCCATCTCCTTAAATTCCCGCCTTTTTGCAGTTTCTTCAGTTTCAATCTGCAGTTCATAACCATTAGATTGTGGTCAGAATCCACATCTGCCCTAGGAAGTGTCTTACAATTTAAAACCTGGTTCCTAAATCTCTGTCTTACCATTATATAATCTATCTGATACCTTTTAGTATCTCCAGGATTCTTCCAGGTATACAACCTTCTTTTATGATTCTTGAACGAAGTGTTGGCTATGATTAAGTTAAGCTCTGTGCAAAATTCTACAAGGCGGCTTCCTCTTTCATTCCTTCCCCCCAATCCATATTCACCTACTATGTTTCCTTCTCTCCCTTTTCCTACTGACGAATTCCAGTCACCCATGACTATTGAATTTTCGTCTCCCTTCACTACCTGAATAATTTCTTTTATCTCGTCATACATTTCATCTATTTCTTCATCATTTGCAGAGCTAGTTGGCATATAAACTTGTACTACTGTAGTAGACATGGGCTTTGTGTCTATCTTGGCCACAATAATGCGTTCACTATGCTGTTTGTAGTAGCTAACCCGCACTCCTATTTTTTTATTCATTATTAAACCTACTCCTGCATTACCCCTATTTGATTTTGTATTTATAACCCTGTAATCACCTGACCAAAAGTCTTGTTCCTCTTGCCACCGAACTTCACTAATTCCCACTATATCTAACTTTAACCTATCCATTTCCCTTTTTAAATTTTCTAACCTACCTGCCCGATTAAGGGATCTGACATTCCACGCTCCGATCCGTAGAACGCCAGTTTTCTTTCTCCTGACAACGACGTCCTCCTGAGTAGTCCCTGCCCGGAGATCCGAATGGGGGACTATTTTACCTCCGGAATATTTTACCCAAGAGGACGCCATCATCATTTAATCATACAGTAGAGCTGCATGTCCTCGGGAAAAATTACGGCTGTAGTTTCCCCTTGCTTTCGGCCGTTCGCAGTACCAGCACAGCAAGGCCGTTTTGGTTAATGTTACAAGGCCAGATCAGTCAATCATCCAGACTGTTGCCCCTGAAACTACTGAAATGGCTGCTGCCCCTCTTCAGGAACCACATGTTTGTCTGGCCTCTCAACAGATACCCCTCCGTTGTGGTTGCACCTACGGTACAGCCATCTGTATCGCTGAGGCACGCCAGCCTCCCCACCAACGGCAAGGTCCATGGTTCATGGGGGGGGGGGGGGGGGGGGGGGGGTTTTGGCTGACAGATTCAAATGGGTCAAATGGCTCTGAGCACTATGGGACTTAACATTGGAGGTCATCAGTCCGCTAGAACTAAGAACTACTTAAACCTAACTAATCTAAGGACATCATACACATCCATGCCACAGGCAGGATTTGAACCTGCGACCATACCGGTCGCGCGGTTCCAGACTGAAGTGCCTAGAACCATTCGGCCACCATATCCGGCTTGGCTGACAGAGATGTTTAATATCCCCCTGAGGGATACCATGCCAAATTATGGCCAAATGGTGTGCTTTCTCATCAAAATCCCAAGACAGTTGAAGTGCTGTGTCCATAATGCTCCAAAAATTCTTCGTCAGAAGAGATCCACTGATATTGCTGGCCAAGGTAACATTTGCCAAGCATGAAGACAAGCAGTAGAATGCCTTGCCATGTAAGAGTGGATATTATTTTGATTCAATGTAAGCCCAGAATGCAATGAATGGCAACAAAATGGGGCATAGAATACAGTTGTCTACCACTGTGCTGAGAGGATGCCATGGATGATAACCAAAGTGGGTCCTGCTATGAATATAAATAGCACATCAGACCACTACTGGTTGTTGGGCTATATGGCTAGTGAAAGTCAGGTTGGTATCTCATTGCTGCCTGCACTGTCTCCTGACACGTCTTCAACCTAGAATCTCATTGACTGGAGAAGAATTTTCTTCAGTGATTAGTACTGCTTTGAAGTGAGCCCCTATGACCAAAGTGTATTATGATACACATGATCTGCAAACACACTGAGTTTGGTTTATATTTCAACACAGACTGCTTCCATTATTTTGAGAAGACTTCTTGCAAACAGGCCAAGAATGAATGCCATTCTCTGAGCTTCAACTGTCACCATTAAGCTCTTATAATGGACAGTATCTTCAGGTAAATGAATCACACCTAATCATATAAAAAGAAGAAGAAGAAGAAGGGAAGAAGAAGAAGAAGAAGAAGAAGAAGAAGTAGTAGTAGTAGTAGTAGTAGAAGAAGAAGAAGAACAGCTGCAGTCTCAGTGGGTCCATGGTTAATAATATCAAAAGTGAAACATTGAGGACCTGTCCATCCCACATGGCATACTAAGGGGGAACCCACTGCACAGTCGTCACTTGAAGCCATGCTTGTTTCTGGCTAAACTTAAAGTATCATTTAGAGCTGTGACATGTGTTGCCTTTAATTTCAAGGATTTGGAAACCAATGCTTGTGTACATTCCTCAGATCCCACAACATACAACTGCAAGTGACATTCTGTAGATACCAGTTTGGAGGACATGCCAAAAACTGAGAAGTTACCAACAAATTCAAAGCAATAGTTTGGACACCTTTATGTGCATGAATCCTGTTTACTACAAAAGCAATTGGTGCCACACTAGATCCACTACCCATGTGGGCACAATCTTTCTGGACAAAATTGTCTGAAAAGTATTTTATGAAAAGATATTGACAGCCAAAAGATTCTGTATAATACTCATAACTGCTCATAAAAACCTATTTGTGGTATTAGCTTCAAATATCTCTCTCTGAGTAACACTGCAAGTTATCTGAATGTCTAAAAAGAATTGTCAGAACTTGTGCGAGTAGGCACAATACATTTAGACAATTTTTGTTTTGCCAGAAGAAGATACTCTTTGTATGTCAATAGTCACCACTAGTTCATGCTGTGCACTAAGAGGGGTTTTATCTCTCTCTCTTTTTGCGGTTTCAGCTTTTTTCATGATAAAATAAAGAAAGATCTATCTACTTACAGAATGGCAAACATTAAAACAATCAAAAGGGGCCTGAAATACCTGAGCGAGACTAATACAACATGTGTACTGCAGATTAAGATAGCTCACAATCAACTGCTTTAACTCTGAAGTTCACCTCATCAACACACGTAAGGTTGACAAGTCTTTTAAACAGGTTTCAGATGTAGTACTGCTGGTTAAGCTATCGTACTCTCTCACTGTGCTACAAAACTTGACTACTAATTAGTACAAAGAGAGCACATTAGGGTCAGCACCAACATCCTATTGTTGCTACTGAAGCGTCACTTTAGAATATATTATTCTTTGTGTTGTATTTGAAATTATGATTGGCAGTGATTCATCTGTGTTGTCAGAGGAGCTATACTGGATACATAATTGATAAAATGTGAATGGTTTCAGTACCATGGAGCTGACCGTAGAATAACTGTCTCTGAGGCTCTAAGGGAACTTCATGGAAAACAATTAAGATCGACTGCTTGACACCCTGCACTACTGAAGCAAAGTGAGGAACCCTCATCTGTATGAGGAGCCATTGTCTGTATACCTCTGCACTTAAATGTGGTACAGCCAACACAAAGACAAGCAGGCTGGCAGGCAGGCCTTCACATGACAACACTGACTTGAAAGTTTTGCCAGCTCTTGATCAGCATGTTGACTGGTCATGTTGACCTTTGGGGCTGAGATTTTGAAGCACTGCTATCTGGACTGAGAATCCTTCTAAGAAGACTCAATTGAGGCTCAGCACTGCTCACATACTCGCTAAATATCGTATGTCACTGCGGACTAGTGTATTACACACAGAGTTACCAGTGTCCCTACCGTCCTGCGACAACTCCTCTGGTGTAAGTCTTTCACCCATGGCAAAGAACAGAGTAAGGCAACTCAGGTAACAGCTATAAATCTCCAAACATATCTGGCTCCTGCCCTACCTAAACTTAACTACACTATGTTCAGTTAGATAGTGATAAGCTGGACCTTAAACCCAACAGCTTCTACTACTTCTCATCTGGTGGCAATAAATTCCTGAATTTAAGTATCTGAAGGTACATCAGTGGGAGAGGGAGATGAGCTACACAACATCAAACAGGACAGTGTTTAATAACTGAGATGCTCCCAACAATGCTCCTTTATACAGGGTGGAGAAAAATTGTGTTGCGAAATTTTATCCCAAGATAGCTGATGCCAGAAGCAACCAAAATTACTGATGTCACACAGGTCAAAAAAATACCATTTTAAAACTATGGAAACTTGGTGCCACATGTTCCATTTGGCAATGAGATTGCCATGTTGCCATTTGTTATTTGTCTGGCAATGCTATGACAGTCGGTTCACACACACAAATGTCCCTCGCCCATCACTGCTCGAATGCGATATGCATACGTGTCGAATAGGTCTTGCTGTTTGTCTCTACCTCATGTAAGAGGCATTCACATTTAAGCTTCACTTCAGAGCACACACACGTCACCTAGGATTTAATCATACAGTAAGTATGGTGGCACAATATTTGTTTCACGAACGGCAAGATATGGTTTTTGTTTATGAACTAGCTGACGATAATGCACCTGAAGCTCAATGGTTGTATGATGAACAGTACCCAGCAAGACATCAGCCACACCTGCAAACATTTACAGCAATTCACCCAGACTTGGTGAAACAGGTTTGTTAGCAGGATATCATGGTGATGCTGGAAGACCTCCAACATTAGGGGATGCAGCATTTGAAGAGACTGTTCTCAAGTGCATTGAGGAAACACCTATGACCTGTACTTGAGCAACCGGACATAACATTGTGGTCACTCATCAGTTAGTCTGGGAGGTTTTGAGGAATGATGGCCAGCATCTATTTACTTTACACCTTGCTGAAGACCTAAATCCTGTCACAGACTATGAGCACAGGCTAGGGTTTCGCTGGTGTTTTCTGCGATGTGTTGCACGAGATCCTGACTTCCCTGTCGTCGTGTTGTTTACTGTATGAATGCACCTTCCATTGGGTTGGCCTTTGCAACACTCAAAACGTTCATTACTGGGCAAGGGGAAATCCTCACGACATGTACGTCCACACACACCAGGAACAATTTTTGCTCAACATTTGGGCAGGCATTGTGGTTGACCATCTTATTGGGCCGGTCCACCAACCTCCTCAACTTTCCATGGCAAATTACCTTCACTTTTTGCACAAAACGCTACCCGGCCTGCTGGAAGGTGTTCCCCTGGAAATTCGGCTATGCATGTGGTTGCAGCATGAGTCGCCTGCACCTAACAGTCATGCTGTGTGTGGATATTTAGATGAACTCTTCAATGACCAGGTAACTGGCAGACATGCTCATAGGACATGGTCCCCGTGGTCCCAGACCTCACACCACCGGTAGTTTCCTGTGGGAATTCTTCAAGGTTGCAGTTCACCCACCCAGGTGCAAATCACCTAGAGACAAAGATGAATTAATGCACGTCATTCAACATGCCGCCAATCACATTAAGGCAATGCCAGTAAACTTTGAAAGAGGTCAGCAAAACACCTTTCGACACTACCAACCTTGTGTTGCATGGAGGGTCACCAGGTCCAGCACCTGCTTTAAGTAAACAATGTCCTAGCCACAAAAAAGGCCCTTTTCAGGGCTGTCACAATTTGTAAAAGACTTTCTGTATGCTAACTAACAGCTGTTGAAGGGTTTGTTTCCAGTACGTCTTATCATGAAACAACAATGGATGTGTTGGGTTGGTTGGTTCACCTCCAGCCCCCAGAGTGGAAGGCTGGCGCTACCACTGAGTGTGTAGGCTGCCCTGGATACATCACAATTTCTGGCAGGCAAAGCATGCAAGGTCATGCATTGCCCAGAGTATCTGGCAACAGGGCAATCCGGCAGTCAATTGGAGCACATGACGCCAAGTTTTCATAGTTTTTAAAGTTGTGTTTTGTTGCCCTACACAACATTAGTAATTTTCATTCCTACTGGCATCAGATATCCAGGGTTAAAATTTGTGATACAATTTTTCTGCACCCTGTACGTGGATGAGAACCATCACATAGGACAAATTCAGAAACTGACCCCAAGAACTACCCACCTCAGGGACACCCGGCATGCAGTTGCTGGAGGAGTTTAGTGGCACCTATGGGTCATCTGGATCCCTCAGACCAAGCCCTTTTTAGATAACCTGCTCTTCAGCACGTAGTCTCATCCCACTAGCCTTCTAAATTTAGCCATCCATCAGCATGACCTCCCTTTTCCTACATAATACATTTCACTGAAAGTACAGTGCATGCAAGACTATTACAAAAATATGAGAAAATAGCTGACTAGTTCTTAAATTAAGGAGTGGAATTATTACTACTGGAAATAGACACATATTACTATCGTAGCTTTCAGAACTGTTACTCCTTTCCTCAAGTATGGGACTTGCGCAGGTTGGGAAACTTGGAAATGTTGGTTAATCAAATGGGGATAATCTTTTGTGAGAATGAGGAAACAAAAAGAGGGTAAGAAAAGCAAGGGGGACATTGCCGGGGAAAGTGCATCATAGGTAGTACATTAGTAACCAATATGCCTGGTTCACTACAGAGATGATGACAGAGTAAGAAGTAGTAATGGATATGGAGAGACAGAGTAGTGCTTACACAAATGAGGAGAGAAAGAGATACAGAGAGTGGGGAGGGAGACGAACAATACAGAATATAATGAGCAATAATAAATTTTAAAAATGTGTAAAATACAATTAAAAGATGATAATGCAAATGATTGCTCAATTATGTTAACAGAGGTTAAACTTTTTAAGATATTGGTATGTGGACATGTGTTGGAGGATAAGTTCCCACCTCCAGCAACCAGGGAAACTTATCAGGTAGGATGATCTCTGTACTCCAAAGACCTCAGTGTCAGTGACTACACATTAGATTTTTTGTTTTTTTTTGTTTTGGTTTTAGGGCGCAAAACTGCTATGGTCATTAGCACCCGGTCCATGACTTAGGAAACAGTAAAAACCGAAAATCGAAACCAGCAGCAATGGGAACAAAACCCAAAAAAATTGGAGAAACTAAAAGCAGAACGAAGGCTTAAAAATCCACTACACAAAGGGCTTGGTTGTCCCCAAAAAAGGATTCAAATGAGTGACGTCATTTCACTGGCACTAATAAACTCGAGAACGTGATCGGCCAAGCACGTGTCATCTGCTAAAATTGACGATGTATCAGGAGACAGCTGTAGACGAGCACATAACAGAGTAAAATAGGGGCACTCAATTAAAAGGTGTCTTACCGTCCACAGCTGAGAGCAGTGGGGACAGAGTGGGGGAGGATTGCCGCTTAAAAGATGTCGATGGCTAAGAAGACAGTGCCCTATCCGGAGTCTAGTTAAAATTACCTCCACCCAACGACGTGATTGGGAGGAAGAGATCCAAGCACAGGGAAGAGCTTTCACGTTCTGCAATTTATTAGGGGGAAGTGTCGACCAATGTGCATGCCATAAAAGAACAACACGACAACATAAAACACTCCGTAGATCGGCAAAGGGAATCGATTGAATAGCTGACTGAAGAAGAAAGACTGCAGCCTAGGCTGCTATATTGGCCGCCTCATTTCCACAGATACCAACGTGTTCCGGGAGCCAGAGGAACGCCACCGAGACGCCCCCCAGGTGGAGCAAGCGCAGACAGTCCTGAATCCAGTGGACCAGAGGGTCGACAGGGTAGAGAGTTTGGAGACTGAGCAGACTGAGGAGACAGCTAAGTGAATGTGAACAGATAACATACTGTATCCGCTGATGGTGGCAGATATAGTGGACAGCCTGGAGAACAGCGTAAAGCTCTGCAGTATAAACCGAACACTGGTCGGGAAGGCGAAATTGATTTGGGGTGTCGCCAACAATATAGGCACTCCCTACACCTAACGATGTTTTCAAGCCATCAGTGTAAATGAATGTGGCTGCCTTCATTTGTGCACATAGAGCAGCAAATGCCCAATGATAAACAAGTGAAGGGGTAGCATCCTTGGTAAATTGACAAAGGTCATGGAGCAGGTAAATCCGGGGATCGAGCCAAGGCGGTGCTGTTCCCCAACTTGTCAAGAAGGTTTTAGGAAAGCGGAAGGAAAGAGAATGGAGCAGTTGATGGAAGCGGACTCCTGGTGGTAGTAGGGAGGAGGGGCGGTCTGCATACCCTACATCAAAGGAGGCGTCGAAAAATATGTCATGGCCTGGATTAGCAGGCATGGAAGACAGATGGCTAGCATAAAGACTCAGAAGGACTGCTCGCCGATTGGACAGCGGAGGTTCAGCAGTCTCAGCATAAAGGCTTTCCACAGGGCTGGTGTAAAAAGCTCCAGACACTAAACGTAATCCACGGTGGTGGATAGAGTCGAGATGACGAAGAATAGACGGCCGTGCAGAGGAGTAAACTATGCTTGCATAGACTAATTTCAAGACCACTAAGGCACGATACAGGCGGAGAAAGACCACTCTGTCCGCTTCCCAGGTGGTACCATTCAGGACACGGAGGGTGTTGAGGTATCGCCAACAGCGAGCCGAAAGATAGAAAACGTGGGAGGACCAGCACAGATTTCTGTCAAACATAAGACCCAAGAATTTAGCGACGTCCGAAAATGGAAGGTTGACAGGTCCTAGATGTAAGGTGGGTCGAAGAAACTCCATACGACGCCAAAAATTAACACAAACGGTCTTACTGGGAGAAAAGCGGAAGCCTGTTTCGATGCTCCAAGAGTGGAGGCGTTCGAGACATCCTTCAAAACGTCGTTCAAGAAGGCTGGTCTGTTGAGAGCTGTAGTAGATCGCAAAATCGTCCACAAAGCGGGAACCCGAGACATCAGGAAGGAGACAATCCATAATACGATTTATGGCAATAGCAAACAGTACAACAATCAGCACGGAGCCCTGGGGTACCCCGTTTTCTTGGGAGAAAGTACGGGAGAGAGTAGTGTTCTCTCGCACTCTAAATACACGCTCTGCCATAAATTCGCGAAGAAAAAGGGGCAGACTGCATCGAAAGCTCCAAGAGAACAGTGTGCGGAGGATGCCTGTCCTCCAACAGGTATCGTATGCTCTCTCCAGATCAAAAAATATTGCTACTGTTCGGCGTTCCTGGAGAAAATTGTTCATGATATAAGTGGAGAGAGCAACAAGATGGTCAACTGCAGAAAAATGCTTTCAGAAACCGCATTTGGGCAGGTGTTTAAAGACTGCGGGCCTCCATCCACCAAGCTAAACGGCAATTTACCATACGCTCCAAAACCTTACATACACTACTCGTGAGAGAAATGTGGCGCTAGCTAGAGGGGAGATGTTTGTCCTTTCCAGGTTTCAGAACAGGAATGATGATAGCTTCCCGCCATCGTCTGGGAAAAGTTCTGTCGGTCCAAATTCGATTATAAACGTGAAGGAGGTAACTCAGACTATGCAGCAACATTTGGACATGGATACCATCTGGTCCTGGGGCGAGAGGAGCGAGAGGAAGAGAGTGCATGTTGGAGTTCCTGCATGGAGAAAACAGTATTATAGCTTTCGCAATTTTGAGAGGAGAAAACAAGAGGTTGCACTTCCGCTGCACATTTCTTTGGGAGAAACGCTGGCGGATAATTTGAAGAGCTCGAAATCCCAGCAAAGTGTTGACCCAATGAGTTAGAAATTGCAACGGGATCCACTAATGTATCATGCGCGACTGTGAGCCCAGAGACCGGGGAGAAAATGGGCACGCCTGATAACCATCAAATCTGACTCCAAACTTCTGAGGAGGGAGTGAAGGTGTTAAATGAGCTAATAAAGAATTTCCAGCTTGCCTTCTTGCTATCGTAAATGACGCGACGGAATTGCGAACGGAACTGCTTATAGCGGACACAGTTGGCCAAAGTAGGATGGTGGCGGAAAACACGTAGATCACGTCGCCGCTCATGTATTGTGTCACGGCATTCCTCATTCCACCAAGGAACTGGGGGGCGCCGGTGCAATTCTGAGATGTGTGGTATTGAACGTTCCGCAGCTTTAAGAATAACATCTGTAATGTGTGAGACCTCATCATCGACTCCAGCAATCGGCCGGTTGATCAGCCGCCAGTAGTGCGCCTCGGCGACACAGAAGACGGCCGAGGGCGATTACCGCCAGGTGGCACAGTAGATGAGACATGCCTTATCGGAGAAGGAGATGAACTGGGTTTCTAACTAGCCTTCTTGGAAACATGATGTTTAAATGGAGGAGGAACCGATGGTTGTGAAGTTGGGGTACATAAAAAATCTTTACGAGTATGCTCTTTTTTGGAATTGAGATTCAGCAGAACCGGAAGAAGGGTGAGCCATAGAGTGAGCAGGCGAAAGTGGGGAGGTTGAACGGGCGATCATTTCGCTGCCCGATCTGACGACCGTGGAACTATAGGTGAGATCGCAAGTCTGCATGGCTGCCTCCTTTGTTGGCCAAGGAGAGGCAAGGACAGTGCTGTATTTTCCTGTCTGAGGCACGGTGGGCTGTCGACTGGCGAATAATTTTCGAGCAGCAAAGGTTGACGCCTTTTCCTTCACCCTGATTTCCTGATTGAGCTTTTCATCTTTAAAAATGGGGCAATCTCGAGAGGAAGCAGCGTGGTCACCCATACAGTTGATGCAACGAGGGGTTGGAACTGGACAAGCACCCTCATGGGCATCCTTGCCACACGTAACACATTTGGCCGGATTGGAACAGTACTGGCTGGTATGATTGAACCGCTGACATCGATAGCAATGCTTAGGGTTTGGGATGTAAGGACGAACGGAAATTATCTCATAGCCTGCTTTGATTTTCGATGGGAGTTGAACTTTGTCAAATGTCCAGAAGACAGTGCAGGTTGGAATGAGGTTCATGTCAACCCTTTTCATGACTATGAACGGCCGTTACACCCTGGTCAGACAGGTGCGTGAGGGAGCGTCTATAAACGACCCCACATGATGAATTTAAAGTACGGTGCAGTTCCACCCAGACAGGGAAGGTGTGTGGCAGTGAAGTATGCAGCAATTTTTGTGCCTGGAGGGCACTGACTGTTTATTACAACAAGGTGGCATTTCGTAATCTGGAACAAGACTTTACAGGACCTGCAACTGCATCGACACCTTTCTGAATAATGAAAGGGTTGACGGTGGAGAAGTTGTGACCTTTGTCAGACCGAGAAACAACAAGGAACTTTGGCAATGATGGAAGGACTGTCTGTGGCTGAAACTCATTGAACTTACACTTGTGAGCTGACATAGTAGAAGATGGTGAAACCATTGTGAAAGTATCCCCCATGATTACCGGCTTCTCCGATGGAGTGCTCCTTCCTTGTGAGGGCCCTCTCTGTTGGCACTCCCACCTTATGTGATTGTTCACACCTCAGGTCACACCTCCCGACAAACAGACGGAGGGACCAATTGGCACTTTCGGAAGGTATCAGCTCAGGTAATCACCCCTCCCTGGGCCTGGCCGTTACCAGGGGGTACGTACGTGTCCTACCTGTCTACCCGGGGTGGGGAATTACGCGTTACCCCGTCACCGGCTACATATGGAAATGCATGGGTCGGCCTTCAGACATGCACAGGGAGGGAAAAAGAGAAAGGGAAAGGAAATAAGAGAGTTCTCAAACACTGCAGTGGAGAAAAGGGCAAAGAGAAGAGGTAAGGAAAAGAGAAGGACAAAGGAAGGACAAATACTTGCAAGTGGAGAAAGCAAAGAATTTGTTACAGTTTCGAGCTTCCGACTCCGGACGTAGGCACTAAACATACTCCCAGAGGGGGATAAAGGGAATGAAAGAGGCGATGGAGAGGGGTGAGTGGGGGGGCCAAGATGGCGGATGAGGGATGGGGAAGGATGCGGAAAGGGAAGTGATGCAGCCCGGAAAGGAAGGATGGCCCCATTAGCTCGGGGTCCCGTGCTCACTATGCACGTATCCACAACAGAGTTGTGGACCCCCTGGGGTAACAACAACACATTAGATGTTTGGGTATCTGGTTAGGTACTGGTTTTTATGGAATCCAGAGATGGGAACTCTTCCTCACACACATCTTTGCATACCAACAACCTTATGAACTTAGCTTCCAGTAACACCTCCCCTTTTATCATCGTCATCATCTCTATTGCATCTCATTATTTGCTTTACTGTTCTAACCTTCTTATTTTCAGCATGCCCTCCCTTTCTCTAACTAAATCTTCTTCATCTTCTCCCCCCCTCCCTCCCCTGCCCTTCCATTTCTTAACTGTATTACTCGTTTTTCTTTTTCCTCTTAATCTGTTTCCTTTTTCTAAGCAGAGGACCTCATATCACTAAGTATACACAGAAGGATACAAAAAGCAAAATTTACAGCAGTGACACTTTTACGGGTAAATCTGGCCTATCCAGAGGATAAGACAATGAAGAATGCAGGTATTGCATTTTCTATCTACCATAAAGATCACACATTGAGTTGCAGACAAGCACAATGAAGAATGTTACTCATTTTCAGTTTGGCCAAAGTCTTTTTTCAGAAAAGAAAACACACATCAACACAAGCAAGCGCACATCATCCACACATAACCACTGTCTCGGACTGCTCCAGCGACAATGCAACACTCACACTGATTGAAAGTAGCAATCCTTAATGGGGCACAAAAGGGGTAGATATAGCAGGGTACAGGTGTGGTGAGGGAACATCACTGTCTGACAGAGCACGCAGGGTCTAGATGGCAGCAGGACAATGCTGCCTGGCACAGCATCTGAAAGCTGTGGGGCACCGAGTGGGGATAAATTGGGGAGAAAAGGGGAATGGGTAAGGAGAGGAGCAGAGAGGGGAAGAAAGACCGGTGGGTGCATTGGAAGAGAGAAGCACAGAGTGAAGACGAGGGAACATAAGTAGGGAGGTGATGTGGGACAGATGCAGCAGAAGCTGTTGGGTAGATTGTGTGGGAACAACAGGTTATAGAAGACAAAGGACACAATAATTTTGAAATTGGAGAAAGTATTGAAAGTATAACTACCATCTGTACTGTTCAAGAAAGCTGGTGGAGGAGAGGATGATCCAGATGGACCAGGTTATGATTCAGGTATATAACTGAAACATGTTATATCATTCAGTTTTATTTACTGATGACACATCAGTACTGGTAGAAAACAAAAACACAGAAAAGATTCCTGAAAAGGTCATAGAAACCTCGATGTTTGGTTCCATGTAAATGGCTTAAAGATAATATTTCAAAAACACGGCTGATGCAATTTAAGACAAAACAGTCTCAAATAAATGATATTCACATTATGCACATAAGCTAGGAGCTAAATGAAGCAGGAATGCAATTAGACAGAAACATATCATGGTCCTCACACATAGATTATCTAAAAAATAAAGTAAACAGCCTGGCATTTGCCATGACAATCTTAACCAATGTCACTAGTATAGACACACAAAAAATAGTATACCATAGTTACTTTGAGTCAGTAGTGAGATATGATATTGTCTTCTGGGGGAATGCTAGCAACACGACAAGAATATTAGTTTTGCAGAAAAAAATTATCAGAAACATATGTTGTGCAATGCCAAAGGATCTAGTTGGCCATTATTAAGAGATCTTAAGATACTAAGCATTCCCTCATTATATCTATATGGAATAATTATTTTCACAAGTAATAACCCTAAGCTCTTTTTTCAATTTCCAGCATAGTTACGAAACTAGAACCAAAGAAAGCTTCATGTTGCTGCATATAGGCTTAATCTTTCTGCACAGACTCCACAATACATGGGAATGAAAGTATACAATAAATGGAAAGGCACAAATTTTAGAAATGTCCAAACTGAGGCAGTAAAAAGAGAATAGAATAGCACCCTGGTGCAGGAAAGTTAATACTCTGTTGATGAATTTTTTAATGATCTGACCATCTGAGCAGGATAGAAACCACAATAATAAATAGAATTCAGATTTTATTGTGATTATATAAAAATATTGTACTCCACACATAATTTATCATAGTTATCAGCCTCTTGGGTAAAATATTCCAGACGTAAGACAGTCCCCCATTTGGATCTCCGGGCGGGGACTACTCAGGAGAACGTTGTTATCAGAAGCTAGAAAACTGGCGTTCTATGGATCGGAGCGTGGAATGCCAGATCCCTTAATCGGGCAGGTAGATTAGAAGATTTAAAAAGGGATCTGCACAGGTTAAAGTTAGATATAGTGGGAATTAGTGAAGTTCGGTGGCAGGAGGAACAAGACTTCTGGTCTGGTGAATACAGGGTTATAAATACAAAATCAAATAGGGGTAATGCAGGAGTCAGTTTAATAATGAATAGAAAAACAGGAGTGCGAGTAAGCTACAACAAACAGCATAGTGAATGCATTGTTTTGTGGCCAAGACAGACACAAAGCCCACGCCCACTACAGTAGTACAAGTTTATATGCCAACTAACTCTGCAGATGATGAAGAAATTGAAGAAATATATGATGAAATAAAAGAAATTATTCATATAGTGAAGGGTGACGAAAATTTAATAGTCATGGGTGACTGGAATTCGGTGGTAGGAAAAGGGAGAGAAGGAAACGTAGTAGGTGAATATGGATTGGGGCTAAGATATCAAAGAGGCAGCCGCGTGGTAGAATTTTGCACAGAGCACAACTTAATCGTAGCTAACACTTGGTTCAAGAATCATAAAAGAAGGTTGTATACATGGAAGAAGCCTGGAGATACTGACAGGTTTCAGCTAAATTACATAATGGTAAGACAGAGATTTAGGAACCAGGTTTTAAATTGTAAGACATTTCCAGGGGCAGCTGTGGACTCTGATCACAATCTATTGGTTATGAACTGTAGATTAAAACTGAAGAAACTGCAAAAAGGTGGGAATTTAAGGAGATGGGACCTGGATAAACTGACTAAAACAGAGGATGTACAGAATTTGAGGGGGAGCATAAGGAAACAATTGACAGGAATGGGGGAAAGAAATACAGTAGAAGAAGAATGGGTAGCTCTGAGGGATGAAGTTGTGAAGGCAGCAGAGGACCTAGTAGGTAAAATGACAAGGGCTAGTAGAAATTCTTGGGTAACAGAAGAAATACTGAATTTAATTGATGAAAGGAGAAAATATAAAAATGCAGTAAATGAAGCAGGCAAAAAGGAATACAAACGTCTCAAAAACGAGATCAACAGGAAGTGCAATATGGCTAAGCAGGGATGGCTAGAGGACAAATGTAAGGATGTAGAGGCTTATCTCATGAGGGGTAAGATAGATACTGCCTACAGGAAAATTAAAAAGACCATTGGAGAAAAGAGAACCACTTGTATGAATATCAAGAGCTCAGATAGAAACCCAGTTCTAAGCAGAGAAGGGAAAGCAGAAAGGTGGAGTGAGTATATAGAGGGCCTATATAAGGGCAATGTACTTGAGGACAATATTATAGAAATGGAAGAGGATGTAGATGAAGATGAAATGGGAGATATGATACAGCGTGAAGAGTTTGACAGAGCACTGAAAGACCTGAGTCGAAACAAGGCCCAGGGAGTAGACAACATTCCATTAGAGCTACTGATGGCCTTGGGAGAGCCAGTCATGACAAAACTCTACCATCTGGTGAGCATGATGTATGAGACAGGCGAAATACCCTCAGACTTCAAGAAGAATATAATAATTCCGATCCCAAAGGAAGCAGGTGCTGACAGATGTGAAAATTACCGAACAATCAGTTTAATAAATCACGGATGCAAAATACTAACGCGTATTCTCTACAGACGAATGGAAAAACTGGTAGAAGCTGATCTCGGGGAAGATCAGTTTGGATTCTGTTGATATATTGGAACACGTGAGGCAATACTGACCCTATGACTTATCTTAAGAAAATTCCGATTAGGTATTAAAATCCATGGAGAAGAAACAAAAACGTTGAGGTTCGCCGATGACATTTTAATTCTGTCAGAGACAGCAAAGGACTTGGCAGAGCAGTTGAACGGAATGGAGAGTGTCATGAAATGAGGGTATAAGATGAACATCAACAGAAGCAAAATGAGGATAATGGAATGCAGTCGAATTAAGTCGGGAGATGCTGAGGGAATTAGATTAGGAAATGGGACACTTAAAGTAATGAAGGAGTTTTGCTATTTGGGGGGCAAAATAACTGATGATGGTCAAAGTAGAGAGGATATAAAATGTAGACTGGCAATGGCAAGTTAACATCGAGTATTGATTTAAGTGTCAGGAAGTCGTTTCTGAAAGTATTTGTATGGGGCATAGCCATGTATGGTAGTGAAACATGGACGATAACTAGTTTAGACAAGAAGAGAACAGAAGCTTTCGAAATGTGGTGGTACAGAAGAATCCTGGAGATTAGATGGGTAGATCATAAAACTAATGAGGAGGTATTGAATAGGACTGGGGAGAAGAGATGTTTGTAGCACAACTTAACTAGAAGAAGGGATCGGTTGGTAGGACATGTTCTGAGGCATCAAGGGATCACCAATTTAGTATTGGAGGGCAGCATGGAGGGTAAAAATCGTAGAGGGAGACCAAGAGATGAATGCACTAAGCAGATTCAGAAGGATGTAACTTGTAGTTTGTAGTAGGTACTGGGAGATGATGAAGCTTGCACAGAATAGAGTAGCATGGAGAGCTGTATCAAACCAGTCTCAGGACTGAAGACTACAACAACAACAACAACAACAACAACAACAACATCAGCTGATGAGTCTCCTGAACATAAAATCAATGATTTAACTTGTGCATTATGAGACAATAAGATTCAGATTCTGATTACAAAGCTGTTTCCACATGTGGCCTATCCTCTGATAGGTTGGAATAATCCTGTGACTGGGACTGGAAGCACTGTTTTGGTGGATTGGACAGGTTTTGCACATATGTCTCCAATGGAGATAATATGTGGAGAGTTGAGGGATTGGAAGTATCAAAGGGATGAACTAGGATGTTGTGTGGGCATGGAATAATACTTTGGGAGGGATGGGAAGAACCTCTGTTAAGATGTCCCTTGTTTCAGGACACAATGATATAGTGTCAAAGCCCTATCAAAGGATGCCCTGAAATGAGATACTCTTACTTCCTACCCAATATACTTCCCACCCATCCTAAAATGGTGTTCCATTGCCCACCCTACCTCTGCAATATCTTAGACCATCGCTATGCCTTCCCCCCAATCCGAAATCGTTGCCACAGCGATCATAACCCTGCGGGAGGCCTAGGTCCCGGTGCCAAACCTGCCCTATCCAAGCACCAAGCACTTCTGATTCCAGTCCTGATGGCTTATGATGCCCGCCCGCCCGCCCGCTTGCCCGCCCCCTCCTCCCCCCCCCCCCCGCCTGCCCGCCCACCCGCCCCCTCCCCCCCCCCCCGCCCCCCCGCCCACCCGCTCCATTGCAGGGCAGCCCCAAGTGCAAATAGCCATATTACATACCAGCTCTGATGCAATCATTGCTCACATTTTTATATTGTTAAAATTACCAACTAGCTGTCAACCAAGATGAATGGCCACAGCCAAACTGTGACAGAGAGCTATGTCTACCATCCTGTGGAAAATCATACAGCTGAATCTAACATGCTTGACTATTTGGCTGCTTCGCAACCTAGGACACCTGGATTCGCCTCCCCCCCCCCCCCCCCCCCCAAGTAATGAATACAGCAAGCAGAATTATTTAGAAGGATGTAGGTTGCAGTATTTATTCAGAGATGAAGAGGCTTTCACAGGATACAGTAGCATGGAGAGCTGCATCAAACCAATCTTTGTACTGAAGACCACAAGAACAAGATCATCATCATCATCATCATCATCATCATCATCATCATCATCATCAACAAATGGTTCAAATGGCTCTGAGCAATATGGGACTTAACTTCTGAGGTCATCAGTCACATAGAACTTATGTGAAGAGCAACTACTTAAACCAAAATAACCTAAGGCCATCGCACACATCCATGCCCAAGGCCAGATTCAAACCTGTGACCATAGTTGTCGCTCGGTTCCAGACTGAAATGCCTAGAACCACTCTGCCACAATGGCCGGCTCATCATCATCATCATCATCATCATCATCATCAAGCATTGAGATGCTTTTGTGGTAGAAGAAATTAGTGGTTCACTTGTCGCTTAACTGAAAGGAAGCACAGAACTGTGTTAGATAGAATAAATTTCATCATGATAGACTCTTGAGTTGAGTGGGCACAAATTATTATTGGTGTTCAATAGGACTGAAATACAGAACCACTTCTGTTCTTGTTCCACATAACTGATCTTCCACTTTACACTGGTAAAGCAGAGAGAGTACTCTTTTAGTATGATGCAAGCAACATAATCCAAGCTGCAGCAACAGGTGCAATAAATGAAATGTATAAAGCCTCATTAACTGATTCTTGGTATCAGTGTATCACATAACTTATGAAAGGTACAGTTCACTCAATTCTGTACAAGATAAGATACATCATTTCAATAAAGAATACAGCATGTCACGCAAGAGAATCTGCAAAACTGGCTGTTCAAAATTCCTGAGTGCACTTTTAACTTTAACTGGAAATCAAATGTTGTAGAAGTTCTCAAACCCTTGGCTTCAGCAACTTAGCTCTCTGCATCATTGCAGGTTTGGTGATGAAAGCATCATAAAATTAGCTTAATTCACATACTTCTATTAATTGATGATGTATGAAATAATTTTCAGGGGCAGTTCCACACAGTACACATTGTATTCCACAGAAATGTGCAGTAAGAATATTGTCTGGTGTAACTTCCTCTATAGGTGAGATGGCTAATGCACACCTGTAGACTGGAGCTCAACTCTGAGGTATACTTGTTCGAATCCTCAGTGTGGAGAAAATTTTCAATGTTAGTGTCTGGCCAGCAAGGACAGAAGAGCTGGTGGCATGAATGTTATGCACACCCATATTTGTGCTAAATTCCTGCATTAAATTCCAAACACTGCCACCACCAGCACCACCACCATGCAACACAAACATGACACTATACTATACATGCTTTCATTACACTCACCTACATACTATAAATCCAATACTGACACAGATCCCACCTACCAATGAAGATAGATGCCAGTATGATGGAGGAAAAACACCCTTTCATACAGGTAACTGAATCCACTCCATGAGATATCTCAGCCAACAATGCAATATGACATTCTCATTTAAATCTCATGGCAATCCTTGAATTTTGGGTAGGCATTGTTTAAAAATTTGGTTGATTAACAAAAGCTTCACAACCCATTTATTCTTATGAAGTCTGTTGTGCAGAGTTAGGTACAATTTTTAGAAGAGTACTACTATTAATGAATAGTTTGCTAGTAAGAAGAATGTCCTCCACTAACTAAAATTTAACCTTAATCCACCACAGAAAGAAAAAAGTATGCATCCATAAAAGTGTTTTATCATCTCTTTTATGAATTAAAGATACTGCTAAAAAATGAATGTTTTAAAACAAAGTGAAATAATTTCTACTCAAATACTTCTATTCCATAGTTGAAATTCTGAAGTAATAGTATCTGGGGGTGGTCAGTAGGGATACATTTATGACATTTTGTTATTAATTTTAAAAATTCCAGCATGTAGCCACAATTCCAAAACAAAAATGCATCTCATTTCAAATTTACTGACACATACATCATGGCAAGCCCTCACAAAACTGATCCACATAAGCAAATATAACCAAACTGAGCTTTGCACAAGTTTCTCCTCACAACACACAGGTCCTCTCAGTCTGATCTGTGCGAGTTGCCCCATTTTTGCAATCTTCCCTAGCCAATCTCTCTTTCCCCAAGGAAGAAGAAACATACAGTTCCAAACCCTATGTTTTTCGAGTATGGTATTATTAGCAGTACTAATATTACAGTATACTGTCAGAAAAGCATACAGTGGATAAGCTAACTATATAAATCAAACCCCAATGTGTCATTCACAGTTGATACATCAGTCGAAAATTGCTGAGGAGCCATATCTGCAGCCATCTTACACCAGCACAGAAGAGACCTGAAATTTTCATCACCACCTTGAAAAAATAAAATTATGTAACAGTTATTTGATTGTTTGTAGGCAAACCTCTGCATTCCTGATAAACAGGAACAGTGTGGCATTTTCTGCACTTAGGGGAGGACAATTACCCTACAATCCAAAATGAAGTGGAAGTGTACGGTAACAATTCATCACTCAATAGTTAAATGCCTCTGACACTTTGTGTCATTAAACAAAAGAATTATCTGGGCCATGAGAAACCATATTAAGAAATGAAACCATATCAGCTGTAAAATCCTTCTATTCTTTGGAACTACCAATTTTGCAACACTTACAGCTGCATCTTTGGGTGCAAAACTGTATATAAGCAGAAAAAGAATCCTGTAGAAAATAAATAATCCCAAAGCTAAGATCAAACTGTAATGAAGCATATACTGAGGATGGCGTCAATTCACAATTTAAATAATTATTATAGGAGGACGTAGAATTCATTGTCAGTCCCATTAAATAGATTATTCCCAAAAATGCGTATGTCCTAGAAGTAATAAAATATGGTGGAAAACACTTGCATAATAGCAGCGAAGATGATAAAAACATTAAGGATGAATTTACATAACACCATAGTGGATAAGGATATTTAAGAGGCACTCGCCGATGTTACCACATGAATGTTCACACACTTTAATATGCCACCTAGGTAACAACCTATTGGCTAAAAACTTTGACTGCTATAATATTAGTATGTCAAGGAATGTATGCTATGTATGGGGTCCCATTAAAACCTAGAATACAACATGAGACTATAATAAGCAGATGTACTCCATCTCCTGAAGGTTGAGCAAGCAACCCAGATGACTTTCACACACCATGAAAATTAGAATGATGGAATGAGAGAATACTAACTTTTATGCAACAACAACATTAAGTAAACTAAATCATTCCCAGGAACAGAGCTATTTGCTGCAAATGTGAAAGTTAAACTGTACCCAGAAACATGATAATATGCTACAGTGAGTGCCTCTTACATTTCCCCTTGTCCATTATAACATCACATAAATTCATCCTCTTTGTATCTTAATCTTTCTTCATAGGTTTTAGTACTTTTACAGCAGACACACTTTTGTGGGCAATTATTTCATTGGACTAACAATGCAAGTTGAGTCATGACTCTTCCAGTGATTACGTGTTTTGATTCCAGGGACTACATGTTTCATTACAGCTTCATCATAGCTTTCAGAATATTGGTTTTCTACACGATTGATTGTCCACTTATATACAGATTTGTACCTGAAATGCAGCTGTAAGTGCTCTGAAATTGGTAGTGCCTAATATTTTTACAGCTGAAGCAATTTTGTTTCTCAACATGCTAAAACATGTTCAAAGATGAAGAATGATGTAGCAGCCCATCTGCCTGAAGGACCACAAAGTGAGTAACCTGGTGCGCAACAATTGAGGCAATAGTGGAAAAAATGGAAATCACTAAGAGGTCAGTTTCCAAAATGTTGCATGATGTTATGAATACGACAACAACTGACATCGACAGAATGTCACAACTACTCACACCTGCTTGAGAAACCCACTGAAACTGAAGCAGCAGTGTATGTATTGATTCTGTGTTTGGCTAACTCAGATGGCTTCTTTAGCCATTTAATCACAGTGAATGAGACAGCACACATTTACATACATCTACTTACACAACACCACTAAAGCAGGCAAAGATCGCAACATCATCAGATAATTTGGTGCTGTGTGTTCTTTGGAACCATCTGTTGTGCCAACAGACTACAATGTTAAGGGGGAAATCTCCACAGCAATGTACTGGAAAAATGTACTGGAGATAATTAGAGGAGGCTGTCAATGTGAAGCGTCACAAGAGGCAGTGTGAAGGCATATTTTTGATGCACGACAGTGTCCCAGCTCATTCTGTACAGGACAGACATGCTGCTTCTTTCGCCTATGAATTCTTGCCACACACATTCTCCATCCAGTGATATTTTCCTCTGACAAAGAATCCATTGGGTGGCAGCCATTTTCCAAATGAAATTAAATTTTTAATGTGGAACACTTTCTGAACAATCAAAAGGCAGGCTTCTACAACCGAGATATCTGTCATCATCTGTAACTGGCATCATCCTATTCTAACCTCTTCATGCACCATCTAGAGGAATCCTTCCTAAAAACCCAGACTCCTAAACCCCTCACCTGGTTCAGTTTCATTGATGACATCTTTGCTATCTGGATTGAAGGTGAGGACACACTATTCACATTCCTCCAGAACCTCAACAACTTCTCCCCCATTTACTTCACCTGGTCTTGCTCAACACAACAAGCCACCTTCCTAGATGTTGACCTCCACCTCAGAGGTGGCTACATCGGCACCTCCATCCATATCAAACCTACAAACCACCAGAAATATCTGAACTTCGACAGCTGCCACCCATTCCATACCAAGAAGTCCCTTCCATACAGCCTAGCCACCTGTGGTCATTGCATCTGCAGTGACGAGCAGTCCCTCTCTAAATATACCGAGGGTCTCACTGAAGCCGTCACTGGCCATAATTGTCTTCCCAACCTTGTACAAAAACAAATTTCCCGTGTCTTATCTTTCCAGTCTTCCACCGTCTCCCGAAGTCCCACAGTCCAGCCACAGAGGAGCATTCTCTTCTTAATGCAGTAAAATCTGGGACTAGAGCAACTGAATTACATTCTTTGCCAGGGTTTTCATTACCTCTTGTCATGCCCTGAAATGAGAAATGTACTGCCCACTATCCTTCCCACCCCCCCTACAGTGTAATTCCACCTTCCACCTAGCCTACACAACATACTCGTCAATCCTTACACAACCCCTGCTCCCAGTCCCTTACCCTCATGGCTCATACCCCTGTAATAGACGTAGATGCAAGACCTGTCCCATATATTCTCCTACCACCACCTATTCCAGTCCTGTAATTAACATCAACTATGCCATCAAAGGCTGAGCTATCTGTGAAACATGTCATGTGATTTACAAGCTAAGCTGCAACCACTGTGCTGCATTCTATGTAGGCATGACAACCAACAAGCTGTCTGTCCACATGAATGGCCACCAAAAAACTGTGGCCATAAAGTGGACCACCCTGTTGCTAAACACTGCCAAATATGATATCCCTCATCTCAATGACTGCGTCACAGCCTGTGCCATATGGATCCTTCCCACCAACGCCAGCTTTTCTCAATTGCACAGGTGGGAACTTTCCCTGCAATATATCCTATGTGCCCATGACCCTCCTGGCCTCAACCTTCATAACACTGTCCTCATCCATCCAACCCCCTCCCTGTTCCCCATTCCAGCACTACACAGCCATCATTTCACTGCCACACGCAGTATTTTAATTTATTTTTATTTCTCTCCTTTCCACTACTTGCCCCCCTCCCACCTTCTCTCTTGCCCTCCACCCAAACTGCAACACTTCACTGTCCGTCACCCCCACCATACTATCCCCACCCCAGCCTCTTCCTTACCTACACACCCAGTCGTCACTCCCTTCAAGTACTGGTGATGCTGCTTGCAGTGTGGTTTCAGTTCTCTGAGACTGCAGATGTGTGTGCAAGTTGCATTTACATGTGTGTGTGTGTGTGTGTGTGTGTGTGTGTGTCTACTGCAGACAAAGGCTTAAATGGCTGAAAGCTATAATTGTGCGACTCTTTCTGTTGTGCTATCGCGAGTTATCATCTCTGCTATATGGTGAGACACATACATCACAAACGTGTACATAAAATATAAAAAATCGATAATCCAATATATAATTGCTGTGAAACTAAAAAAATTCCAATCACTATTTGATCATCTCTTGTACAGTCAGTACGCTGCTGCCTCATGGGATTAATCCCAATTTCTTATTCTGGAAGACAGCTACATGGTGATATAATAAACCATTTAAATACTTACGATTATTAACATCATGCAAACAGCCGAGCAGATGGCAAGTGTTGCCATCGGTGAGCCTGACGTGACTGCCGCTCTGGCCCTGGCCGACTCTAGCCTTCACTGCTGCTGTTGTGTACCTCGTTATGGTGCCTTGGGAATACCTAATGAACACAAAAAATTAATTAGATCTGTAAATTACTTTACATTAAACTGCATGCAATAAAAGAAAATAATTTAAGAAAATTTCACTAAAATTTAATAGTTACAAAACTTGGTTTGATGACTGCAGCAGTTTCGAATCTCCTGCTTTAGGGTACACAAACAGTAGAAAAAATTACCTCTGACCTATTGGTCAAGAAGGACCCCAAGGCACAGACAATGTTCCCTTTTGAATGGAGGAGGTCATACTCTCAAATGGTACACCTTCAGATATGGATTCATTATCAAACTTTTATCTACGAAGTCCCCTCCTCAACTCTTAGGAGCCCATTATAGGAATTTTAGAACACCTCTGCATAATATGTGGTTAATGTTATAAATGTAAACAAGCCAACAGTAAAATATCAGTACAACTTTGTTTTGGATTTCCAGATCTTGCATTTTCCCAGTATTTACATTATTTTCCATCGGTACCATCATAATCCCTATTCTATCCCTTTCATTAAAATTTTTGCACTTTTCAACCACTACCACAACTTTGAACATCAATTTTCAAACTGATTTACATGGTAACTAAATTGTGTTATTGCTCTATCTCACATTGTAGGGTAATCCATAGCAAAACTATACAATTTATTTCAGAATCTAAGTTACTTTGGGGTTATTTTGCACTTTTAGAGCTGCTTTCAAAATGGTTTCACAATGTTTGATCACCTGACTTTTGGAGAGACTGTAATACCTCAAGTGTAGTTTACCTAGGAACTCATATTGTAATCTGGTCAGTTTTCACACCAGTGACTGATTTTAGAATCATAAAAATGAATCTACTGCAGAATTTTCCATAAGCTGCTTCAGGCACTTTTCACCGGTTTGCGCTTTTGAAAAATGGGTGTAGCCTGTTTGAATATTATGAGTTCCACATATTTACATGATGTATAATACTTCATAGATGTTTCGAAGAAATTATTCATTCTGCAGTTACAGAGAGCTACTGCAAGTAAAATTATTAAATTTTTAAAATATATTACATAACATGGGACCTATCTGTTCACGCATCATCAGTCGTGCAGCATCTTCTAACTTAAAACAGGAGGTGGTCTTTTACTATGGTGAAATTTGCAGACAAACAGAGTTTACTTGATGTCTGAATAATTATCTCTGTCTTGAAAATGGGAATTTGTGTTAGCTGCCAATAGCTTCTATTTCAAAATATTTTTAACTTTTAACTGACTTTTGACAGTACTATTCCCTAAAATGATATCACTTACCCATTGTTTGTGTGTAGTAGATTAATAATGTAATATAGGCTATTAAATACAGTATTGAGAAGATTTTCCCTATGACAACACATTTAAATTTTAATAGGATATTTGTTCCTAAGTACATTACCACATGATACATTGGAACAGTTTTTCAAATTTGGGGCAATCTTACTTCTCTGGAGTAATTTTTGTAATTTTAGAATAAGATTGCAATACACAAATTGAATGCAATAATCCTAAAGTGTACTGCTCTACTCGAAACTGAAAACTAAATAAATGAATAAAACATCAAAAACAGTATTGAAATTAGTTTTTCCTCTTAAAGGCAAGTCCTGTGACATTGAAAAATGATACGCCAGAAGCATGTGATTAGTTTCTAATAATTACACAATATTATGATTTATGAGTTATTGTACAGTGTTTGTGTAGTTTTTCATAAGGGGAGGGGGCCGGGGGAAAGGGGAGGGGGGCCGGGGGAAAGGGGAGGGGGGCCGGGGGAAAGGGGAGGGGGGCCGGGGGAAAGGGGAGGGGGGCCGGGGGAAAGGGGAGGGGGGCCGGGGGAAAGGGGAGGGGGGCCGGGGGAAAGGGGAGGGGGGCCGGGGGAAAGGGGAGGGGGGCCGGGGGAAAGGGGAGGGGGGCCGGGGGAAAGGGGAGGGGGCCGGGGGAAAGGGGAGGGGGCCGGGGGAAAGGGGAGGGGGCCGGGGGAAAGGGGAGGGGGGCGGGGGAAAGGGGAGGGGGGCGGGGGAAAGGGGAGGGGGGCGGGGGAAAGGGGAGGGGGGCGGGGGAAAGGGGAGGGGGGCGGGGGAAAGGGGAGGGGGGCGGGGGGAAAGGGGAGGGGGGCGGGGGAAAGGGGAGGGGGGCGGGGGAAAGGGGAGGGGGGCGGGGGAAAGGGGAGGGGGGCGGGGGAAAGGGGAGGGGGGCGGGGGAAAGGGGAGGGGGGCGGGGGAAAGGGGAGGGGGGCGGGGGAAAGGGGAGGGGGGCGGGGGAAAGGGGAGGGGGGCGGGGGAAAGGGGAGGGGGGCGGGGGAAAGGGGAGGGGGGCGGGGGAAAGGGGAGGGGGGCGGGGGAAAGGGGAGGGGGGCGGGGGAAAGGGGAGGGGGCGGGGGAAAGGGGAGGGGGCGGGGGAAAGGGGAGGGGGCGGGGAAAGGGGAGGGGGGCGGGGAAAGGGGAGGGGGCGGGGAAAGGGGAGGGGGCGGGGAAAGGGGAGGGGGCGGGGAAAGGGGAGGGGGCGGGGAAAGGGGAGGGGGCGGGGAAAGGGGAGGGGGCGGGGAAAGGGGAGGGGGCGGGGAAAGGGGAGGGGGCGGGGAAAGGGGAGGGGGCGGGGAAAGGGGAGGGGGCGGGGAAAGGGGAGGGGGCGGGGAAAGGGGAGGGGGCGGGGAAAGGGGAGGGGGCGGGGAAAGGGGAGGGTACATTAAAACAAACGGGGAATAAATATGAGAGCTCAAACCAATCAATCATGAAGATGCAATTTTGTTTCCTGAAGGCAGATAAGTGGGTGCTCGCTGTAAATTCTGTTAGATTGAAAACCACAACATTCTATTGGAGGAGATTCATGACAAGGAAAAAAATGAACAGGATGCCACATCTGTGGCTGCTGAGCCCTATCCTTTGAAGACTACAGGGCACAGACGCAGGATCATCCTGCTCCTTGACATCTACAGAAGCATCAGCATTTTTCTATTGTCTGACTGTGGACTCCAGGGCAGAATAATGCTTGGTGTTGTGCACTGGCAACACAGAGGTTGGCCGTGGGAGGATATCACATGGTGACAACTTAAGGAGAGAACTCATTTGCCTTTGTTTGACTTCTTCTAACCTTTTCAGTTAGGAGATGAAGGTTCGAGTTGGTTGGCTGGGGAGTTGTAGGAAGTCTTTGCAGCAGTATTCCTTCTGTCCTTTCTGGCCTGCCAGTTGTGTAGCTGGTAACTATGCCCCATGAGGAGATTGTCTGGTGGTGTTTTGCACAGCCAGAGGGAGAACTACCATGATGCTGGGTGCTTTCACAGTAGTGATGACAAATTTTGAGGTTGCATGTCTGCTTGGTCATGTCCTTCATGGAGTGAAATGTCGCAACAACAGTACTGTAGATATCAGGAGGTAGAACACAGGGTTTCTGACTACTCAACAACTTACAAGTGTCCGGGTAAGGCCCTTTCTCCTTCACCTGGATCTCCTGGACAGCCTACTCATTGAGATACATGGTACAAATGCAGGAGACAGCAGCAGGGTCAACATTGCAGCTGATGCAGCAGGGAGGAGGCTACCAATCATCCTCATGAGCATCCCTACCCCAGGTTACACATTTGGCTGGGATACTGGTAGCATCACATTGGGTTTGGAATTTATGTTCTGACTGTGATAACTTCATAACCTGTTTTGATCTTTGACGGAAGAACCACTATGAAAAGTGGGAAACAGGGTGGGTGTGGGGATGGGATCTCTCCCACCATCACCAGCTTTTCTGTACCGCAATACGTCCTATGTTCCCACAACACTACTTGCGCCAAACTTCATTAGTCACAGTCCTTATCCATCTACCCCTTCCATATTCCCATTCCAGAACTACACAGCTGTCAATCCACCACGACACCCAGTCGTTTCATTTCTCTCCTTTTTCGCTAAACGTGTGTGTGTCTAGTGTTGACAAAGACCTTAATGGCCAAAAACTTTAATTGTGATAGTCTTTTTGTTGTGCTTATCTGTGTGTCTGCATGTCTGCCATATGGTGAGAGGCAACTTTCCTTCTCATAATAAGCTCATACATTTGACTTCCTTATCTCAATCCTCACATGTTTCTTTCATTTCATGTTGCTTTCCAACATTATGCTCAGATATTTAAATAATATGACTGTGTCAAGCAGGACACTACTAATGCTGTATCCAAACATTACAGGTTTGTTTTTCCTAGTCATCTGCAGTGACTCACATTTTTAGAATCAGCTGCCATTCATCGCACCAACTAGAAATTATGTCCAAGTCATCTTGCATCATCCTGTCCATCCTTGATGACTTGCAGCCTATGCACAATGAGCCTTCATGTTGACCAAGCAGTTAAGGAAACCCCACAGATATTTGGAGTAGGAATTCAATTTCAGGATAAGAAATAAATACTTTGAGGTCAGTCAATGGTTAATGGTGATATAATTCTGTCAGAGACAGTGAGGAACTGAAAGTGAAGTTGAATGGGATGGACCATCTTGAAAGGAGGGTAAAAGATGAAAGTCAACAAAAGTGAAACAAGGTTAATAGAAAGTACTCTAATTTTATCATGTGATGCTGTGGATAAGGGCACTCTCAAGATTTACCAGTATCTCCAACACCGGAACACTAACTTTGTCAGGCTAAGAATCCTCTAATACGGAACATACATTCTGTGCACACAAATGCTAAGAGTGTACTCACAGTACGCACAACATGCAGTTGAACAGAGGGCTAAGCCTGCCCCACATTAGGGAAACAGACATGTCCACATGCAAGCCAAACACAAATGGCTGTGAGAAAAGAAGTCCAAATCAGTGTTCACGAATAGCTATATTTTTTTCTAAGGTCACCATAAATATGTCCTCCAGAGACTACATAACACAACTCAGCAAATTCATATGAGTGCGGATGAGATGGTCCTTTGCAGCACTTTCATCTGCTGTTGCTTTCAGGCCACTTGAAATCATGTTGACATATTTATCAATCCATGCCATCCTCAGCTGTGCCTAGCAACCTCACTGGATGTATTTATGATTACACTGATTGATCCATCTTACATCCAGTAGAATTATAAGGAACTTCATTTAATAATTGGAGAAAGAGATTCATCATAGATATTGGTCTAACCTACAGTCAAAGGCAACAAACCTGGTTGTGTGTGACTTTGTTTCATGATGATTACAAACATGGGACTCTAGACCTAACTTTTTTCTCTACTGTGTATCTATCATGTCTTCCATGGCTTTTATCAAGAAGTAAGAATCTTTCCTTTCTATATGTTAATGTTTATGACTAACACTAATGATATTCCAATGAGTCTGCTGCATCTCATTTTAACAAAGTTCATTGTGGCACATACCCATTTATTTCAGGCAACAAGCCAAACTGTTTGTTAACCTGAACTACCAATGTGATTTCTGTATTTTTTTCCTTTTACTTGTTACTTCTTACCCTTTCCCAGTTTTCATCATGTTTTCCTTCATCAACCTATCCAACTCAACCCACAGCTGCGTGGGAGAGCATCATCAAGTACTTTATCGTTACTTGTGACAAAACTGACAAACTGATCCATAATCATTACACGTCTTACTGAAGAGGTGCCTATATTACACCAGTAACTACATTTACAAAGAACAAATTTTTGAGTAGCAGAAAAAACACACAAACTGCCATTCAGGTAACATTACAACATTGTAAAGACAAGCACTAAACAGGAATTTGGAAATGCCGTGCAAACATCATTATCTACTTGTAGACATGTTTTCATATCTAGGAATACAAATACCAATGTCAGTAAGAATATACAATCAGCAAAATACCTGCAAACTCAGTAATACGGTGCTGTGATCAACATACTAGACTAGACACTCAGTCAAGATGACAGCAGTTCTCTCTCTCCCTGGCTATCCAGACATAGGTATTCTATAACTTCCCCTAAATCACTCTAGGCAAGTACAACACTGACTTTCTTACCCGTCCTCTCTCATTCCAAGATAGAGTTCAATTTCAAATGGCTCAGGATATTCAACCCTCATCTTCTTTCATTCCTTTCTCCTTCCCTTACTTCTTATCTTAAATGAATATCCACCTCTAACAATACACTACTACTTTTAGCAGTGACTCGCATATCACAGTTTCACACTTAAGGATTTTTGTGTGTGACGATGCCTAAATGGTTAAATGAAGAGACTAGATCTTTGCACAATTCTGCCCAGTCTTTATATAACTATATCACCCTAGAAAAGTCCAAAATTCATTGCTCATTGAACTCAATAAACTCGTTTTAATAATGGAAGCAGCCAAACCACTATGGAAATTACAGCAGCAAAATACTAAAGTCACCAGAGGCCTGTTGAGCTCTACAAAAATTGTGTCCCAGTGGTGAATTTAAAAACCAGAAAGAATCTGCCCATATGTGGCATGTAATTCATTGTCAGGTTTGAAATAAAATGTCCTTGACAAAGTGTGATACATACCCCAAGTCTCTTCCAGTTAGCATATTTTCACAATCACTGTTAATATGCTGTGCAACACCGCTGTGAATGGAACACCATTCGAAGGAGACTTTATAGAGGATAGACCCCTTTTTAAAAGTCTGTTCCAGAAGAAACTATTTGCTTTTTACTTCTCTTTATCTTCTATCCAATTATCTTATAACCATGTATTGATTACTAGACATACTCAAATCTGTTTTGAAAGTTGGCTGAATCCTTCACATCCAATGAAAAACAGATACCTGACAATAATTCACTAAATATGTGTAATACTACTCATTTATGTAAGGATCACCACTAGTGGAGTTAAATCATTGAATCACATGAAAAACACATTACATAGAAGTGCTCAACCTGAGTTTTTTTTTTTTTTACACTTTTGGCCACAAATAATAGTTTATAATGCTATTGAATGACACTTAATTCTTGCATAGGCGTTGCTACAGTTTTAAAATGTGTTTCATTTTAGAATGCATTAAACCGTCTGTATCCTTGATAAATAAAATATGAAATTACTATTTTGTTGTAAACCACACATTAGATTCTATTTTTTTAGAATTGTGTAACTATATCTTCTTCAGTCATTTGTATAGATTTTTGAGTGGTTCGAAACTGGAAAATTTTTAATATTTTGAATCGTATTTTTCATCACCTTCCTTATGATAATAGCATATCAACTGCAAGCTGAATGTTACGCTTCAAAACACAATGGTTTCACCCTGAGGGTGTGCCCACCCTGGCCCACAGGTGTGTGTCCACCATTATGTACTTATGAATACCACAAGGGCATCAATGTTATGAACACGATACAGTATACAAACAGTTTGTTGATACGCAAATAGTTACATGTTCCACCAGGGGGCGCCAGCAAAATGTCTGTGCAGTGCAGGCACCAGGTAACAGAGGTCACTGCTATCAAGGAAACACATTCCAACTGCATGTGATGTTATGTATGTGTTTCTATCTGCTGGAAATGTCCTGGCTAAATCTCATAGCCACAAATCTCAATTAGAAAAGACCAGCCCAGATGCTCCATTCTACACCACACTGTCACTGCACTGCATCATGGTATACTAAACAGTATCATCCCCCCCCCCCCCCCCCTTCTTACCGCTGCACTCCACCACCACAACCTGTGGACACGATTCCTAACAGCCACTCAGCATGAAGCACCCTAAAAGCACTAGGGTGGAGGACACGGAGCGACAAAGGACATGTGCTGAAACCTACAGAGAAGTATAAAACACACTATCATGGATAAAACTTAAAACTAAAGCTGCTGTGAAGGCGTTGTCGCCCAACACCAAAGGCAGGGTGCTGGGAAAGTTAAAATCTGCCACAGAGGGGCTAAAAGTGCGCAGCCCACTAATGGGTGGACAACTATCACTTGGGAGCCACAGTGACACTGAGGTGGCTCTTCACGATGGGGTATTTAACCATGCCTTTGCCACGTATGGCCAATACGGAGCTGGCAGAGGACAACTGCTTCCCTGTGAGAGGCCTGGATGAAAAACTTCCACACATTCATAGTCTCCTTAATGACATGCAGCTTGTTTCGCGTGCTGTTATGCCATTCCATCTCCCAAAGGCGGAAAACGCTGTGGTGTAAGAAATAACACAGGTCAGCTTCAGAGGTGCCTATCCCCAGAAGTGGTTTCTGCATTTCCTGTTTGTCCAGCCTCTTAGCAATTACATTGCCAGGGATCCCAACGTGTCCAGGCGTCCACATTAACACCATGGAATGGCGGGACTGTTCCAGGGCATAGATGGAGTCCCGAATGGACGCTGCCAGAGGGTGGTGAAGGTAGAACAGGTCGATAGCTTGTAGGCTGCTCAATGAGTCTGTACACAGGAGAAATGACTCGCCAGGGCATGAGCGGAAATGCTCAAGAGCACAAGATATGGCCGCCAGCTCTGCAGTGAAATCACTAAAGCAAACTGGCAAGGAATGCTGCTCAACATGTCCTCCATGAACATATGCAAAGCCTACATCACCATCAGCCATTGAGCCGTCAGTGTGAAACACTTCAGAGGCCCAGAACACATCAAGAATCGAGGAGATGTAACTGCGGAGAGCGGCAGGGTTAACGGAGTCCTTAGGGCCATGCAAAAGGGCTACACAAAGCTGCGGCCAGGTGTACACCGTGGAGGCATACGTGAACAGACTGCAAGTAGAGGTGGTAAAGGGAAGGACTCCAGTTCGGAGAGAAGGGACTGCACGCGAACTGCTATTGTTAGCCCTAACATGGGCCACCGATGCAGGAGATGGAATGCCACTGGCGGGAAAAGAAGATGGTTATTCGGATTGTCAGGAGAAACAATGAATCTGTGCTACATCGAGCAGTTTCACACGTCTGATCTGCAGTGGAGGGAAATCTGCCTCTACCAGTACGCTGGTCACCAGACCCGTCCTAAAAGCCCCTGTCGCTAATCCAACCCCACAGTGGTGCACAGGGTTGAGTAAATGCAATGCTGAAGGCACTACCAAACCATAAACCACACTCCCATAGTCAATTCGGGATGGGAAAAGGGCTCTGTAGAGCTGCAGCAGTGTACAGCGATCTGCAACCCAATTGGTGTTGCTCAGGCAGTGGAGGGCATTGAGGTGCTGCCAGCACTTCTGGTTATGCTGACGAAGATGAGGGAGCCAAGTCAATCGAGTGTCGAAAACCAGCCCTAGGAATTGATATGTCTCCACTAAGGTGAGTGGATCATCATTAAGCTAAAGTGTGGGTTCCGGATGAATGGTACGATGCTGACAGAACTGCACGAGACACAACTTTGCAGCTGAAAACTGGAAGTCATGTGATAGAGCCCATGACTGCGCCTTGTAGATGGCTAACTGGAGGTGCCACTCAGCAAGAACAGTACTGGAGCAGGAATACGAAATGCACAAGTCATCTGCATACAGAGAAGGTTAGACGGAGGGTCCCACAGCCGCTGCTAGATTGTAAATGGGCACTAAAAATAGAGACACACTCAATAGAGAGCCCTGTGGAACTCATTTCTCCTGGATATGGGTGAAACTACGGGAGTCACCAACTTGGACATGTAAAGTACGGAGCGAAAGGAAGCGTGGGATAAAAATTGAGAGTGGTCCCCAGAGATACCACTCATTCAATGTGACAAGGATATGAGGTCACCAAGTCATATCATAAGCATTACGTCAGTCAAAAAAGACAGTAAGTAGAAGTTTCCATCTGGAAAAGGTTGTTCAGATGGCAGACTCGATGAACACGAGATTATCAGTGGTAGAGCGAACATGGCGGAAGCCACACTGACATGGAGCCAGCAAGCCACATGACTCCAGTACCCAACCCAACCGCCGACATACCGTACGCTCCAGCAGCTTACGAAGAACGTTGGTGGCTATCCACATTAAGCTGGTTTTTACAGGGTTTGAGCACTAGAATGATGGCACTCTCCTGCCATTGTGATGGAAAGATCCCGTCACACCACATACGGTTGAAGGTTACAAGGATTTGTTGTTTGTGGTCGGATGAGAAATGTTTAATCATCTGGCTGTGGATGCAATCAGGCCTAGGAGCCATGTCGGGGATATGTGCAAGGGCACTGGGAAGCTCCCACTCTGTAAATGGAGCGTTATCAGATTCACTGCAGCGTTTAGTGAATGAGAGGATGTTCCCTTCCAGCTGATGATTAAGTGTGCAAAAGGCTGGCGGGAAATTCTCCGATTGACAATCTCAAGCAAAGTGCTCACCAAAGTGTTCGGAAATCGCATTTGCGTTGGTACATAACTCGCCATTTATGGTAACCACAGGGATAGCTGTTAGGGCCTGGTACCTGAAAAGACGTTTGATCTTTAACCTGACTTGGGAAGGTGACGTGTGGCACCCAACAGTGGAGACGTATCACTCCCAACACTCCTTCTTCCTTTGTTTGATAAGGCAGCCAACACGGGCACAGAGCCATTTAAAGGCTATGAGGTGCTCCAGGAAAGTGTGCCACTTCCACAGCTGTAGAGATCACTGACGCTTCTTAATTGTTTCAGTGACTTCCGTCGACCTCCAAGGGAAACATTGCTGCCGCAGATACATTTATGCTAGTCACCTGCTTAACCATCAGTTCCATGTTAGGGTGTAGGGGAGATAAAGCAATGACAGCAGAGGTTAAAGTTCCCCAGTCTGCTCTGTTCAAAGCCCATCTGGTCACGCATCAATGTGCCTGACGCTGGGGCAGTGACAGGAAGATGGGGAAGTGGTCGCAACTACAAAGATCGTCATGTACTCTCCAGTGGATAGATGGGTGAAGTCCTGGGCTGCAAACTGATAAATCAATGGCCGAGTAACTACCACAAGCCACACTGAAATGTGTTGCGGCCGCAGTATTTAAGAGGCAGAGGTCGAATTGCAGCAGTAAAGTTTCAACATCTCTGCCATGGCCAGTAGGCATGGTACCACTCCACAAGAGGTTATGGGCATTAAAATCCTCCAGAAGTAGGAAAGGTTTAGGGAGTTGATCAAGCATTCCAGCTAATACATTCAGGGGTACTGCGCCATCTGGAGTAAGATATACACTGCAGAAAGTTATTTCCTGCGCCGTCCTTATTCTGACAGTCACATCTTCAAGAGCTATTTGAAGCACATATTCAATACACACCGAATCTAGGACACATACGCAAACTCCACCTAACTCTCTATTATAGTCGCTACGGTTCCTGTAATATCCCTTATAGCCATGAAGCGCATTTATCCGCATTGCTGGGAACCTGGTTTCCTGGGGGGGCAATGTATATAGCAGGTGTAAAGCTTAACAGTAGCTGTAGCTAAGCCAGGCAGTGGAAAAAAAACACCGCAATTCCACAGGAGGATGACATCGTGAGACTGCAAAGGCATGGAACATTCAATGCTGCCACCAATTCATTGCCTGATTAGTCTATATCCTTTGTGTCTGTGGGCCTGGTGAGATCTAGGGCCTCAGCGGACGTCAAAATCTCCACTTCATCATCAGCTGCAGAGCTTGTAGGTAGCGGTTGTGTTGGTGCCCCCGCCATTTCCTTGGTCTTAGGCATTTTCTTTTTGGATTTCTCTCGCTGCTCCTTGGGTTTCCCTGGCTGGGAAGACTTCACTGGCTCAGTCTCTGGGACTGAGGATGAGTGTGAAGCCTTACTACCAGCTGCTTTTGGGATCTTCAGCGACTTGCAGGTGTCGTCTATCCCACCTCAGAAGGGAGTGACACAAGGGACCCCTTCCTAGTGCTAGAAGCCAAAGAAGACTTACGCTTCTCTGGATTAGAAGTGGGGACATATGTCGCCGATGGCTGGGGAGGGAGGGGGGAGGTATTGGTCCTGAAGTAGTTCGCACATGAGCAACAGGGAGGGCAATGCCCCCTACCATCAAGGCAGCAGGTGTAGTCTTCCAGCTCTAAGAGGTGACCTGGGTTTGCGGAGCTGATGGTGCCAAAACTATTGTAACGGCAGTGTAAGATGTTGTCATACACACAGAATGCAGGTGTTCAAATTGTATCTTAGCCTCAGATGATGGTTAGTCTGTTCAGGGCCTTGTACTCCACGATTTTCCTTTCTGTCTGGAGAATCCAGCAGTCAGGTGAGCTAGGCAAATGGAGCTGTCCACAGTTGATACAGATGGGAAGTGGGGGCATGGAGTATTGGGACGTGACGTACTTCTGGAATCTCGGCATGTGACGCAGGAAGACATATGGGCAATCTTCCAGTACTTAAAGCACCACACTGGGGGAGGGATATAGGGCTTTACATCACACCTGTAGACCATCACCTTCACCTTCTCGGGTAATGTATTACCATCAAAGGCCAAGATGAAGGCACCACTGGCAACCCAATCATCCTTCAGACCCCGGTGGACACACCGGATGAAATGTGCACTCACCACTCTAAATTGGCGTGCAGCTCATCGGCGGACTGCAAAAGAAGGTCTCTGTGAAATATGATACCCTGGACCATATTTAAGCTCTTATTGGGTGTGACATTTACAGATATATCCCACAGCTTGTCACAAGCGAGTAATTCCCATGAGGATGATGTTTTAATCAAAACTGACCCAGGTCTCATTTTGGACAAGCCCTCCACCTCCCTGAACTTGTCCTTTAAATGCTCAACAATAAACTGAGGCTTCATCGTCATGAAAGGTTCCCCACCAGCTCTCAAACATACAAGGTACTGGGGCAAATAAGATCTTCTGCCTTCCTTAGCCTGACATTCCTCCCATGGTGTGGCCAGTGAGGTGAACAATTTTCTGTCGTACTTCTGTGCGTTGAATTGAGCTAGTGATCGCTTAGAGGCTGCTGGTGTTTCACCACCAGCAATAGACGATGGACTACACTTCATCGCGTGTCATCTGCCATGATGCCACCCACTCCAACAGGGGCCCTACCCACAGCCACCACCCACCCGCAGCAAAAGCCATCTGACAGGATGGACATTGCCGGGAGTCCCGATGCCCCATGGGGATGGACATCTACTCCTTGGAATACATGGGGAGTTAACGGTGCAGGCATCAGCAGAGTGATCCCTGTGTGGTCAGGGGGCTACTACCAACAGGGTACATGGCAACCCCACCACAACATATTGGCTACCATGTTGGATATCAGGTGCAAAGAAGTCCATGGTAATTGTCGATGCAGAAATCGACACTGCATAGTGAATGGTGTCCTTGCCCAGGGGATGGAGAATGGGCATGACTGCAATGCGACGACAAGAAAGTGGGCTAAAGATGTCAATGCACAATGGACAGCATGCACTTTGTAAGGCGCCCTTCCCAAGTTGGCTCACTCTTCAGGAAAATTTTGAAGATTGGAGGTCAGATCTTACAGGGGACCATCACATAAAGGCAGGAATACCTCTGGCCTATTCCAATCCCCAGACCCACAGGGGCGAAAAATCGTAAGAGTGAGCAAAATATAATACAGAAAGCTAGGTGGTAGTTTGTTTAGGAACTATGTTGTTCAAGTGTCTCTAATGCAGTTAAATTTTTACATCATTGTTTGCTATGATATGGAGACAAATGGTGGATTATATACCCATTATATCAGTTCAGTGAATTGAACCTGAACCAACATGTAATTGTGACCTTTTTTTTCCCTGATTATTGATTTTCCAAGCTGATTCTGCATTTTGTAATCTAGATCTTTAGATAAAAAAGGAGTTTAAAACTGATCATTTTACAAAGACATAGCTCATGTGCTTGTACTGAATTAATACCATATATGTCTGTGTGTGTTGATAAAAAATGCTTCTGCTAGAAAAACATGTTTTTCAGTAATGCAGTGACTATTGTGTTAGCCTCCAAAATGGAAAGAGTGTTATATTTATGCACTGTATTAATAGGCAATGGTATTGCACATAAACAATGTAGATTTGAAAAGTTCCAGTTGCAAGAGAGCACTTGCATGGCCATCATCAGGTCCATTTGTTCTGTTTCAGTGATGAACCAGTGATTGTTGACTTTTGAAGTTGAGTAGTGCCAGTTATAGTAAAACCTATAATATTACAAAATCTGTAAAATCAGACTTCTATTTTTATTATTGGTTTAAATGCAAACAGATTAGAGGGTACAGTGGAATTCCAGATCGACAGAAACTTCCCCTCGATGAAAAGAAGTTTTCAAAAAGTCACAATGCTCAGGAAAATTAGAAATATTTTTACTTCTTTTCCTTTCCACCCTGAAAATCTGTAACTAATTATTCAAACATTTTCATTCTGATACCCAAATTATTATTTTAATTGCTGGCATCTCTCTTCATTATGCAACCATAGCATCCTGCGAGGCTCCTTTTGAAGAGAGATTAAGGCTGTGATTAAGATTGTTATCAAGTCAATTGTACTTTGGTCTGCAGAACATCACAGTTTCTTGTGATCTTCCTTAACAGTGCAGCTAATAAGCAAAATGGGCTGGAGGGAAGAAGAAAAACAGCAAGCGTTTGTAAATACACATTTGTATGTAACGAGAAAAGTTAATTTTAAAAAAGTGATAAATGAAGAATGGTCATAATCAGGTGTAACATTGCTTCAGCTATACCTGAGTCCTTCGAAGTGGAGGTTGCCTGCCTCCAATACAGGGAACCAGTCAACCAGTGTTATTTCTTCTTCCTGAAATAAATTTGTTCTGTTTAAGTTCTATAACAACAAATAAGCAAATTTACAAAAGTTACATAATATTATAATATATCATATTTGAAGCAATTTGCCAATCATTGCCTCGGTTCAAAACTTATCAACACTTTATGCGTTTATGCTGTACTTCATAACAGACAACTGTCATTTGTGAAAAGACTGAAGATCTATTAATATTGATTGTCTGGTCATCACCATATAATGTAATGAGGATCATAACACATTTTCCTTGCCAGAAGCTAGTACTTACTTCCGTACCTACCTTTTTTGCGTTAAGGCACAAACCCGACTGTGGTCATAAGCAACCATGTCATAACCTTAGAACACCTTTATGCGAAAGATGTTAAGAGCAACTGTATGTTAAGCTCAATCAACAGAAGGAAAGAGCTAAAATCAAGAACTACTACTTGAAGAAACATCAATAAAATATGCCGTAGTGGCAGCAGAGATCCCTATACAAACATTAAATGTCCTTTGCAAACTTGCTATCATTTATATAAACAATCTGCACGTTGCACGCCAAAATAACCAATAAGTCAGGTGGAAAACATACAATTAAACATAAGCAGTTCAGAAAAGGATATCGGACCAGAAAATAGCAAACCATCAAGTTAGCAAACCATCAAGTTATTATTACGACCAACGCAAAGTGGTGGGAGATCACCACTCAACAAATGGTGATGGCTAAAGAGACAGTGCCCAATAAACAACCTCGTTAAAATGATCATCTTGCAGTGAAAGAGCCAAGAGGTGGCCAGCCGAACCATTGGGAGAGGTTAAGTCAATGGAGCTTGTTCCAGTAAAGAGAAAACCAGTGGTGATGCAAAAGTGACACCATCTACCAACAGACAGCAACAAGAAGATCATCTGAATCAATGGAAGAGCTGGCAGGTTGAGGTAGGACTGCAGTCTTGTCACACATGAGAACCATGTGACGAGGAACCCACAAGAAAATCATAGTGGCTCTGTCAAAAACAACAACTGTAAGCTTCCTTGGACTCTTACAGCACAATGAGGATCTGAAGGCTTGTGAGAGAATTGGAGCATATGACAATTAAAAGGTGTATATTGTCAGATGTGCTAGGTGGTCCGAAAGAGCGCAAAGAGCTCTGCTTTAAAAATCTAGCAGTTTGCAAGAAGATCGTACCAAAAATGGTCAGTGCCAACGATAAGGCACAACAAACACCATGGACTGTGAGTCATCAGTCTACATGAATATGCTACCACTAAATTGAGTGCAAAGGTTGAGGAGCTAACAGCAATAGTTCAAATCCATTTGCCTCCCGAGGAAAATACTTTGAAGTCCAAGATAAACACGGGCAGCTACATGAAGCGAAAGTGGTGAAGGGCTCACACCAAACAGGAACGTGGCAGATTGCACGAAGCTAAGCTGTTGGAGCAGTAGCCAAAAGCGAACTCTGGAAGGTAATACGAGAAAAATGTGGCCCGTAGTGGCAGTTGAAGGAGGCATCAAAATAAAGGGCACAAGATGGGTGGCTGGGCACAACACAACAAATGGCAATCATATCCACTGAGGAGAAGATCATGCCCGTAGGACAGTTCCAGTTAGGCAGCTTCTGCATAGAAGCTCTCAACCAGACTAGTGTAAAGGTTGCCAGTGACCCAACATACTCCACAATGGTAGACTGTGTTATGACCATGAATAAATGAAACACACATAGTCTAGTTTCAAATGGACACGGGATTAGTATAAATGGAAGATTTAACGATAGTGGAAGAAACCCACTGTGACACTAGAAATTCATACAAACTGTTTTTTCAATAGAAAAGCAAAAACAATTTTTGATCCTGCACAAGTAGAGGATCAAGACATTACCAAGGATGCCACACAAGGATACAAGTCCAAGGAGAACTGCTTAAGATAGCTAAGTCATTGACCAAAAAGGAAGTTGGATATGCCTGTGGGAAAACAGATCATGGAAGTGTTAATGGGGACAGCAAAGATGGTTTGTTGGATCTACATCTACATCTACATCTACATCTACCTACATCTACATCTACATCTACCTACATCTACATCTACCTACATCTACATCTACCTACATCTACATCTACCTACATCTACATCTACCTACATCTACCTACATCTACCTACATCTACCTACATCTACCTACATCTACCTACATCTACCTACATCTACATCTACCTACATCTACATCTACCTACATCTACATCTACATCTACATCTACCTACATCTACATCTACCTACATCTACATCTACCTACATCTACATCTACATCTACATCTACATCTACATCTACATCTACATCTACATCTACATCTACATCTACATCTACATCTACATCTACATCTACATCTACATCTACATCTACATCTACATCTACATCTACATCTACATCTACATCTACATCTACATCTACATCTACATCTACATCTACATCTACATCTACATCTACATCTACATCTACATCTACATCTACATCTACATCTACATCTACATCTACATCTACATCTACATCCATACTCGGCAAGCCACCTGACGGTGTGTGGCAGAGGGTACTTTGAGTACCTCTATCGGTTCTCCCTTCTATTCCAGTCTCATATTGTTCGTGGAAAAAAGGATTGGTTGGTTGGTTTAGAAGCAGGAGAAGGAACCAAACTACAAGGTCATCGGTCACTTGGTCCTAATAAAATAATGCCACAAGTGTGAGGATAAAATGGACGAAACATATAACACAAAACAGAAAGAAAGGAAAAGCCAAAACAGTGAAGAGAAGGCAACGAATACTAAGAGAAAAAAAAGGGTACAGAAAAGAAACAGAAATACGCTAGAAACAAAAGACAGTAAAACATGAAAGCAGATTACAGTGGCTGACCAACCACAAGAATAAAAAGGGAAAGCCAGCCACTCTGTAATACATTAAAACCTCCACCCTAAAAGCACTAGACCAACAAAATACATGCACTAAACCTACACTGAATTATGAAACACACTCTCACGAATATAACGTAAACAAAAACTGCAGTGGAGGCATTCTCGCCCAACAACAAAGGCAGGGTACTGGAAAAGTTAAAAGTCTGTCACAGAGGGGCTAAAAGTGGGCTGTCCAGCAAGAGGTGGGCAACTGTCATTTGGGAGCAACAGCAACACTGAGGTGGGTTCTCGAGACGGTGTAGGTGACCATGTGTTAGCCACATATGGCCAATGCTGAGCCGGCAGAAGATAGCCGATTCCCTGCAAGAGGCTTGCATGGAACACTTCCACACATTTATAGTCTCCTTAATGACATGCAGTTTGTTGTACATGCTGTTACGCCATTCCGTCTCAAAATGCCGGAAAACCCTGTGATGTAAGGCATAACGTATTTCAGCTTTGGAGAAGCCTATCTCCAGAAGAAGTTTCTACATCGCATGTCTGGCCAGCATGTCAGCAAGTTCGTTGCCCAGGATTCCAACATGTACTGCAGTCTACACAAACACTATCGAACAGCGGGTCTGTTCCAAGGCATAGATGGACTGCTGAATGGATGTTACCAGAGGGTGGTGAGGGTAGAGCTGGACGATAGCCTGTAGACTGCTCAATGAGTCAGTACACAGGAGAACTGACTCGCCAGGGCATGAGTGGATGTACTCAAGAGCATGAGATGTGGCCACCAGCCCTGCAGTGAAAACACTGCAGCCAACTGGCAAGGAGTGCTGCTCAATATGTCTTACATCATCAGATGCAATGCATACGTGTCCATCAGCCACCGCGCCGTCAGTGAAAACCACTTCACAGCCATGAAACACGACAAGAATCGAGAGGAAGTGACAGCAGAGAGTGGTGGGGTTAATGGAACACTTAGGGTCATGCGAAAGGTCCACACGAAGCTGCGGCCAAGACATACACCAAGGAGGCATACATGAACAGTCCGCAAGTAGAGGTGGTAAAGGGAAGGACTCCAGTTCAAAGAGAAGAAACCGTATGCAAACTGCTATCGTAAACCCTGATCTGGGCCACTGATGTGGGAGATGGACTGCAATAGGAGACAGTAATTTGGATGCTCAGGGAAATTATTAATGTGTTCTGCATAACTGGTGAGCAGTTGCACGTGTGATCTGCAGTGGATGGAAACCAGCCTCCACCAGTGCACTAGTCACCGAGTCGTCCTAAGGGATCCCGTCGCTATTCAAACCCTACAGTGGTGCTCAAGGTCGCGCAAATGCAATGCTGAAGGCACTGCCGAAACATAAACCACTCTCCTATTATGAATTCAGGATTGGACAAGGACTCTGCAGAGCTGCAGCCGTATACAGTGATCTGTACCCCAATTTGTGTTGCTCAGGCAATGGAGGGCATTGAGGTGATGCCAGCACTTCTGCTTAAGCTGATGAAGATGAGGGAGCCAAGTCAATCGAGCGTCGATAACCAGTCCTACGAATTGATATGTCTCCACTACAGTGAGTGGATCATCATTAACGTAAAGCGCAGATTCTGGATGTATGGTATGACACCGACAGAAGTGCATGACGTATGACTATGCTGCTGAAAACTGGAAGCCGTTAGCAAGAGTGCATGGCTGTGCATTGTGTGGTTCGCTGGAGGTGCCACTCAGCAACAACAGTAGTGGAGCAGCAATATGAAAGGCAGAAGTCATCCGCGTACCGAGAATGTGAGATGGAGGGCTGACAGCCGCTGCTAGACCATTAATGACCACTAAAATTAGAGAGACACTCAATAAAGAGCCCTGCAGGACTCCATTCTCCTGGATATGGATGGATCTATGGGAGTCACCAACTTGGACATCAAAAGTACTGAACGATAGGAAGTTTGGGATAAAAATCGGGAGTGATCCCCGGAGACCCCACTCAGACATGGCAAGGATATGACATTGCCAAGTCATGTCGTATGCTTTACAGAAGTCAATAAGGACAGTAATCAAGTGTTGCTGTTTGGAAAAGGCTGTTCGGATGGCAGACTCAATGAGAACAAGATTATCCGTGCTAGAGCGACACTGGCGGAAGCCACCCTGACATGGAGCCAGCAAGCCACGTGACTCCAGGACCCAACCAGGACCCAACCCAACTGCCGACAAACCATAAATTCCAGCAGCTCACAAACAACGTTGGTGAGGCTGATGGGCCGATAGCTATCCACATCAAGAGGGTTTTTACTGGCTATGAGGACCGAAATAATGGTGCTCTCCCGCCATTGCGATGGAAAGATCCCATCGCACCAGGGCCATTGAAGATGATGAGCTTTTAGTCAGATGAGAGATGTTTAATCATCTGGCTGTGGATGCAATCAGGCCCAGAAGCTCTGTCGAGACAATGCGCAAGGGCACTCACTGAGGAGCTCACACTCTGTAAATTGGGCGTTACAGGATTCACTACAGCCTGTAGTGAATGAGAGGACGTTCCCCTCCAGCCGATGTTTGCATGTGCAAAAGGCTGGAATGATAGTTGCTCGGCACAGAACCTGCGAACCATGCTTGCATCAGTACATAACTAGTAATTTATGGGAACATCGGGGATAGCTGGTGGGGCCTGTTACCCGAAAAGACGTTTGATCTCTGACCCGATTTGTGAAGATGCCGTGTGGCACACAATGGTGGAGACATATCTCTCCCATCACTCCTTCTTCCATTGTTTGATAAGGTAGCAAACATGTGCACAAAGCCATTTAAATGCTGTGAGCTGCTCCAGGGTAGTGTGCCACTTCTGCAGCTGTAGAGATCACTGACGCTTCTTAATTGTTTCAGCGACTTCCGTCTACCTCCAAGGTACTGCCTTATGCCTCAGGCACCCTAAAGAGTGAGGGACCACATTTTCTGTCACAGAAACATTTGTGCTAGTCACCTGCTTAACCATCAATTCCATGTTATGGTGTACGGGAGATACAGCGATGAAAGCAGAGGTCAAAGTTCCCCAGTCCGCTCTGCTCAAAGCCCATCTGGGCACGCATCCATGTGCCTGACGCTGGGGCAGTGACAGGAAGATGGGGAAGTGGTCGCTACTACTCAGTGGATAGATGGGAGAAGTCCTGGGCTGCAAATTGATTAATGAGTGGCCGAGTAACTACAATGAGCCACACTGAAATGTGTTGCGGCACCAGTATTTAAGAGGCAGAGGTCGAATTGTGGCAGTAAAGTTTCAACATCTCTGCCATGGCCAGTAGGCATGGTAACACTCCAAAAGGGGCTATCGGCATTAAAATCCTCCAGAAGTAGGAAAGGTTTAGGGAGTTGACCAAGCATTCCAGCTAATACATTCAGGGATACTGCACCATCTGGAGTAAGATATACACTGCAGAAAGTTATTTCCTGCACCGTCCTTATTCTGACAGTCACAGCTTCAAGAGCTATTTGAAGCACATGTTCAATACACACCGAATTTAGGACACAAATGCAAACTCCACCTGTCCCTCGACTACAGTCGCTACGGTTCCTGTAATATCCCTTATAGCCGAGACGGGCAGGGATCCGCATTTCTGAGAACCAGAGTTCTTGGAGGGCAATACAGATAGCAGGTGAAAGCTTAACAGTTGCTGTACCTCAGCCAGGTGATGGAAAAAACCGCCGCAATTCCACAGGAGGATGACATCATGAGACTGGGAAGGCATGGAACATTCAATGAGGCAGTTTACATCTCAGTCACCTGCTACCACTGATTTATTGCCTGAACAGTCTATGTTCATTGTGTCTGAGTGTCTGGCGATCTCTAGGTCCTCAGTGGATGGCAAAATGCTGACCCCATCCTCAGTCACAGAACTTGTAGGTAGCGGTGGTGTGGGTGCCACCGCAATTTCCTTCGTCTTAGGCGATTTCTTTTTTGATTTCTCTCGCTGTTGCTTGAGTTTCCCTGGCTCAGAGTACTTCACTGGCTCAGTCTCTGGGACTGAGGATGAGGGTGAAGCCCTATGACCAGCTGCTTTGGGGCTCTTAAGCCATTGGCAGGTGTCATCTTTCCCACCAGATGATACCTGAGAAGGTAGTGACACAAGGGACCCCTTCATAGCGAGAGAAGTCAAAGAAGACTTATGCTTCTCAAGATTAGAAGTGATGGTGGACGTTTCTGGAGGGGGAGGTGGGGGCGTGGGGTGTTGCTGTTGCTCCCGAAGTAGGTGGTTGGGTGGTGCAGGAGCAACAGGTAGGGAAATGGCCCGTACCATCAAGGGGGCAGGTGTAGTCTTCTGACTCTGAGATGTGACATGGGTTGGCGGAGCTGATGGTGCCACAACTGTTGTAGCAGCAGCGTAAGAACTGACACACAAAGGATGCAGGCATTCAAATTTTCTCGTAGCTTCAGTTTAAGTCAGTCCTTTCTTTCTCAAGAATCCTGCAGTCAGGCAAGTAAGGCTAATGGTGCTCTCCACATTTGACACAGATGGGAGGCGGGGCACATGGAGTATTGGGATGTGACTGGTGTCCAAAATCTCGACATGTGACACTGGAAGTACAGTGGGAAGACATATGGCCAAACTTCCTGCACTTAAAGAACTGCATTGGTGGAGGTATACAAGGCTTTACATCACACTGGTAGATCATCACCTCGACCTTCTATGGCAATGTATCACCCTCAAACTCCAAGATGAAGGCAGTGCTGGCAACCTCATTATCGTTCAGAACCTTGTGGACATGCCGGATGAAATGTACACCTAACTGCTCTAAATTGGCGTGCACCTCATCATCGGACTGCGAAAGAAGGGCTCTGTGAAATATGATATCCTGAACCATATTTAAGCTATTATGGGGCATGATGGTTACAGAAACAGCCCCCAGCTTGTCACAGGTGAGTTATTCCTGTGACAGGGCAGAGGATGATGATTTAATCAAGACTGACGCAGATCTCATTTTGGACAAGCCCTCCACCTACTCAAACTTGTCCTCTAAATGCTCAACAAGAAACTGAGGCTTCATCGTCATGAAAGATTCCCCATCAGGTCTTGAACGTACAAGGTACTGGGGCGAATAAGGTCCGCTTCCAGCCTTATCCAGACGTTCCTCCCGTGGTGTGGCCAGCGATGGTAATGATTTGAGCTTGTACTTCTGTGATTTGTATTGAGCTCGTGATCTCTTAAAGACTGCTGGTGTTCCACTACCAGCATGACATGGAGTATGCTTCGTCACATGTTTCCAGCCCTGATGCCATCCACACCAACCAGGGGCTCCCGCACAGGTGCCGCACAGCCGCAGCAAAGGCTACCTGGCAGGATGGCCATGGCTGGGAGCCCTGGTGCCCCATGGGGATGGGCATCTACCTCTTGGCATATGTGGGGAGTTAATGGTGCAGGCATCAGCAGAGTGATCCCTTTGTGGTCAGGGGGCTACAACCAACACGCCACAATGCAGCCCCACCAGAACCGACTGCCTACCATGCTGGATATCAAATGCAAAGATGTGTGTGGTCTTTTTCGACGCCCAAATCGACACTGTATAATGTATGGTGGAAAACTCACCCAGGAAGGTGTCCTCGACCTGGAGATCTACATCTACATACACACTCCACTATCCACCATATAGTGTGTGGAGGGTACCTTGTACCACAACCAGCATCTTCTCTCCCTGTTCCACTCCCAAACAGAATGAGGGAAAAATTACTGCTATATGCCTCTGTACGAGCCCGAATCTCTGTCATCTTATCTTAGTGGTCTTTCCGCGAAATGTAGGATGGCACCAGTAAAATTGTACTACAGTCAGCCTCAAATGCTGGTTCTCTAAATTTCCGGAGTAGCGATTCACAAAGAAAACAACTCATTTCCTCTAGAGACTCCCGCCCGAGTTCCTGAAGCATTTCTGTAACACTCGCATGATGATCAAACCTACCAGTAACAAATCTAGCAGCCTGCCTCTGAATTGCTTCTATGTCCTCCCTCAATCTGATCTGATAGGGATCCCAAACTCTCAAGCAGTACTCAAGAATAAGTTGTATTAGCGTTTTATAAGCGGTCTCCTTTAAAGATGAACCACAGCAGTATGATTTTTACATGGCTGTATTTTTTATTCAGTAATTCACTTCCTCTCCTAAAGAGCTATTCAAAAATGTATCACATTATACCATTCATTGAAACACAAAGTTATTATTTACGTAACACAACAATGACTTTGTGCCCAGGATCACAAACTCTTCCACTTCCTGGAGTTGTCAGAAAACAAATGAAAACCAAGTAAACACACAACACATAATTCGCTTTGACTCTTCTGTACCATTGCTCAGGAGAAGAACATTCAGAGGTGCTCAAAGTGGTGACCCTGGACACCGATACACTGGCACTCTCATTGAATGGAAGAATTATTTACTGCTTCCAGTGTTTGTGCTAAAGAGAATTACAAGCAAGCTCAATACGTTCCTGGCTATTCTCTGGAGTTGTTGGAATATAGCCATAGACAACGTCCTTAATGCATCACCAAAGAAAACGTCTGGACGATTTAAATCAGGAGACCTAGCATGCCAAGTAACCGTTCCTCCTCGACCAATCCATCTGGCAAGATACCTTCGATTCAGAACACTACGTGCATGCAAGACATTATGTGCTAGACATCCATCATGTTCATACCACATAAGCATTCTGGTCCTTAGCAGCACTTCATCCAGAAGTGGAGGAAGAATTCATCTCAGGAAGCTGGTATACGCTGTCCCATTTAGACTACCATTAATGAAATAAGGGCCAATAATTGTAGCACCAAGCATCCCACATCAGATATTAACTCTCCATTGACACTGATGTTCCACCTATCCAAGCCATTGTGGGTTGATGCTGGACCAATAATGCATGTTCCCTGTACTTACATGTCCTTTTTTTTGAGAAGGAACATTCATCGGTAAATAGAATATTGGAGAAAGAGTTTGGTTTGTTGAGGATTTGCAGCTGTGCCCACTGACAGAACTGTACATGATTCTGGAAATCATTCCCATGTAGTTCCTGACGTAAGTGTGCATGGTAAGGATGGAAATTGTGATGTGTAAGAATATGATGTACACTGGTTTTAGGAATGCCAATATCATGTTCAAGCTGTCCATGTGCGCCCATGTGGATTCATAGCAATGAAAGTGAGAACAGTGACTTGGGCAGCTTCCTATGTGGAAGTTCAATGATGATTGCATCGTTGTGGGTTGAATCTTCCCATTTCCTGAAGCATCGCAACAAGACGAGAAAATATACGCCAGGAAGGTGGGTTCTTATCAGGATATCACTATCTGTACAGTTCCACTGCCTGTGTAGCATTTCGCCTACCTTCAACGACAACGACAACAATAAAAGAAATGTTATGACAATGCAGTCTGTATGAAGGATAGCGTTTACTGTATGTGTATTATACACATCAGTATTTAAAAGGATTAAAGTACCATACTAAATGTACCCTTATAAAAGAACAGTATTGCAATTATTGTTCTGCTAACTTACACTCCCCACAGGTGAGTAGCATTTCTAAGTTCTCTTTGTTGGTGTACAATCTACTCGCAAAACTCCAACAGCAGTGGTTGACGGAATGACGGGTGTGAATTTTACTTATCTTTACATTTGTCCTCTGTCAACGTCAGCACGTGGATATGTTCCATTACCATGAGTATCTCCACTAAGCACTGGAAGTGACATCATCAGTGTTGTGTTATGTAATTAATAATTTTGTGTTTCAGTGAATGGTAAATTGTGATATATTTTTGAATAGGTCTTCAGGAGAAAAAATTTAGTACTGAATAAAATATACAGTGTGCCATTTAAAAGAGTCATTCCGCTGTTCATATCTTTGTAAAAAACAAAGCTACAACACAGGCAATCATGCTAATTGATGTCCCTCTGACAGCTAAAGAACATTTACTTTAAACATTTTGTAATTTGCATCTGGACAAACAGTTACTCGAACTGGTCAAGATAAATGGGACACCCTGTATACAGCGTCAATAACTTTTCATCCACTTCATGCAGCTATTCTACTTGTCCATAACTATGCCAAAATGACCAAGAGGTTGGATGGGTTAGGGAAACAGGAAGGTTCCTGGTGTCAGTGACATATTGCTGCAGTTGCTCTCAAAATTTGCAACATTTGCAGGAGGTCAACACTTCAGCATGTTGTTACTGTAGTTGCTGCAGCAGTTGCTGCTGCTGCAGCTGCTGCAGCAACCATAATTACATAAACTGGTTCCCCAAGATGATGCAACTGGATCAATGGATGCACAAGACACATTTGTCACTAGTTTTACAACTCATTCTCAAGGTGCAGGTTCAGATGCATTAAGTCAAAAACTAGGGGACAACATGATACCCAATCCAGCGTATAACAAGTTGCCAACAGGAAGAATTCAAGCTTTTGGAAGAACTGAAACAATTGAAATGACACACTAGCCGGAACTGTGAGCATCAGATGTAATATGCCAAGAAACGAAATCAAGAGTGTTACCCAAAACAGGCAAACATATATGAGTGGTAGAACATCAGCAGGCCTGGCTTCTAAGCAACCACACTCCCAACAGCATTAAGTCAATGGTTACCTTCTCTTCACACCTCATAAACCAGAGGCTCTTCCAACATACATGATGAAATCATGCCCTGTCAGCAGACACTGTTACTGCAACCACTTTGTTGGCTGCTAGCATCATTGGTTCTGAACTGGGAAGGGGTTAGGCAACTCAAGGAAAATGACTAATGAAACAAGGCTGAGGCAATGTAGGGTACAATGTAGGGAAGTTTGTTCCTCAGCAGTTCAGAAAAGCTGGTGTTAGTACCAAAAATGCAGATGGCACAGGCTGTGAAGCAGTCATTTCATGGAAGAACATTGTGTCGGGCAGCATGCCCGACAATGGGGTGGTCTACCTGTCTCTCAGCAACAGTTTCTCAGTGGCCATTCGTATGGAAATACAGCTTCTCGGTTGTCATGCCCATGTAGAATGCATCAGAGAGGTTGCAGCTTAGCTTGTAAATCATGTGACTTGTCGCATAGGTAGCCTTGCCTCTTGATGAGGTAGGTGATTTTGTGATTGGACTGGTCTAGGTGGTGGTGGTGGTGATGGTGGTGGTGGTGGTGGATGTATGGGCCAGGATTTGCATCATGGTCTATTACAGGGATATGGGAAAACATACAAGGGAATATGAGCAGGCGTTTTAAAGGGATGAATGAAGATATTGTGTAGGTTCAGTGGACAGCAGCATGACACTGTTTGAGGAGTGGGAACGATAGTGGGTAGGTCATTCCTCATTTCAGGCCACAAAAAGAGGTAGTTGAAACCCTAGCAGAGAATACGATTCAGATTCTACAGGCCTGGGTCATAATGAGTCACGAGGGTAATGCTCCTCTGCAGCTCGGCAGTGGGACTTTAGAGGATGATGGGTGACAGGAGAAATCTCCTGGGACTCATCTCTCCAGTCATCCCATCACCCCCAGTTAGCCCCACCATCTGGCCACAGAGGAGTGTTCTCCATGTTACTACCACCCAGGAATGGATCAACTGAATCATATTCTCCAACAAGATTTATGAACGTGGCCTGAAATGAGACATGTCCTACCCACTATCCCTCCTACACTTACCACAGTGGTATTCTGCCACCCACTAAAACTACACAATAACTTTGTCCATCACTACACAACCCCTGTTCCCAACCCCTTGTCTGATGGCTCATATTCCTATAACAGACCAAGATGTCCCATACATCCTCCTCCTCCACCACCATCACCAGTCCTGTCAGAAGCATCAACTATCCCCTAAAAGGCAGGGCTACCTGTGAAACAAGCCATGTGATATACAATCTAAGCTGCAAACACTGTGCTGCATTCTACTTGGTCAAGACCACAGACAAGCTGTCTGTCTGCATGAATGGTCACCAACAAAGTGTCCTGAAAAAACAACAGGGCCTCACAGTTGTTGAGAGCACTGTCCAAAATTGTGTCTTAATGACTGCATCCACCGATGTGCTTCCTACCAACATCAGCTTTTTAGAACTGTAGAGATAGGATATATTGCAGGGTGGGTTCCTATGTTCCCATAAACCTCCTGGTGCATCCTGCACCTACTTAACTGTTTCCCTGTTCCCAGTCCAGCATCACACAATCTTATATTCCACAAAAGCACCCATAGCCAGCAATGTAGTGCATGGTAGGGTGTAGTTTCCATTCTAAGAATTGTTCGGGATTTTTTCATATTCCATTCATGTATAGATCTTGGAAAGAATAACTTCTTAATTCATCTTCCTCAAAATCTATGAATGATATAAATATGGGTTTGCTTTTCTTCAAGCTATTTGGATGGGCAAATTCTAAAGTCAGAACTGATATTTCTGTAGAACAAAAACTAACCTTACAGAGATAATGTTCTATCTGTTTATAGATTCAGTACGATTTTGCACTTTTAATCTACATTTTACAACAAATTCTGGTCCACTATCACATCTGTCTCTCAAAATGTCAGTTTAAAATGTAGTGTCAAAATTCAATCTCACCATTAGATAAATTGGAAATTTTCAGTGTTCCCAGATACAACAATTTCTTATGGTAACTTACATTTCTTCTTTCTCTTCTTCTTATTCTTATTATTAGTATTGTTCATTTTTTAACCTATTCCAGGATTACCCCTACTTAATTTTGTGTTGACAGCACTGAAGTGCCCTGACCAGATATCCTATTCTTCCTTCCACAGTGCTTTAATAATTCTCACTACATATATCTTTCCATTATTATGGAAAATACAGAAGAAATGCTTTGGTTTCCTTTTCACACCACTGCAAAGATGAGTGATGTAGATATTAGTGTCATTTTCATTGAGAAACAGCTAAAATCAGTGACATTGAACAAGGATTAAGGGCATGAAGAAATCCTTGTAATATCCTATATTCAATTTATACCTCAGTCAAATCCTGTTTTCACTGTAATACATTACACTGTAGATATCTTGAGCTAACTGTGCCCAGTGATTGGAAAGAAGCACAGGACATACCTATCTACAAAAAGGATACCAGAAGTGTTTAACAAAACTACCACACTATCTCATTGACGTCCATGCATTACAGAACCTCAGAACAGACTCTGAACTCAATATTTCAACAGAATTACCTACTAGATGCATACCCACAAAGATTCTGATCATGAATGCTGTGTGAAATTTTGGGTGAAGGATGTAGGGACAAATGATTACCATAGGTTGAGGTCAGGATGATTTCTGGAGCAGTGAATGTGTTTTAAGGATAGCACCCAGATTCACAGTTCAGAAATGCTTGTGGTGGTGGTGGTGGTGGTGGTGTTGGTGGTGGTGGAGGTGGGGACAAACCAGGTGGCCTGGGCTGTGAAGCAGCCATTGAAATTTAGTAGGTTATGTTCATCTGCATGCTGTGCATGGTGCTCCATTTTGCTCTTGGCGATGTGTCATGTTTACGATAAGCATCAATCTATCCTTTCTGTAACTGTTGACTTTTTTTGTCATCAGTTTTCTGACTGGTCTGATGTGGCCCACCATGAATTCCTCTTCTGATCCAAAATCTTAATCTCAGAGTAACAGTTGCAACCTATGTATCAATTATTTATGGGATGTATTCTATCTTCCTATCTCCTTAGCTTACAGGCCCACATAATTTTCAACATTCCTCTGCAGCACAATCTCAAATGCGATTCTTTTTTTCTGGTTCTTCTGCAGCCCATGTTTCACTATCATACAAGGCTGTGCTCCAAACATACTTTCTCAGAATTTTCTTCCTCAAATGAAGGACTATGTTTGATACCAGTAGACTCCTCTTGGCCAGAGAACACCTTTCAGCCAGAGCTAGTCTCCTTTTGATGTCTTTTGCTTCATCCATTATTGGTTGTTTTGCTGTCTAGGTAGTAGAATTACTTAACTTCAACCTTGTGACCATCAATTTCACTCTCAAGTTTCTCACTATTTTCATGTCTGCTACTTTTCATTAATTTCATCTTTCCTTAGATTTACTCTCAATTCATATTCTGTACTCATTAGATTGATCACTGATATACTTTTACCTTCAGTTTTAATCAGATTCCTGAATTTTCATCATTGCTGCTATGCTGTACAGATTGAACAGTAGGGGCGAAAGACCACATACCTGTCTTACACTGTTTTTAATCAAAGCCATTTGTTCATGGTTATTCACTTATTATTCCCTCTTAGTTCTTGTAAATATCATATTACCACTCTCTTGCTATAGCTTACCCCTAATTTCCTCAGAATTTCAAATATCTTGCAACATTTTACATCGTTGAACACATCTTCCAGGTCAACAAATCATATGAATGTGTCTTCATTTTTCTTTAGTCTTGCTTCCATTATGAACAACATCAGAATTGCCTTCCTTGTGCATTTACCTTCCTAAAGTCAAACTGATCACAATTAATAAATCTATTTTCTTACCCATTCTTATTTTTGTCAATAAGTTGAATGCATGACCTGTTAAGCTGATTGTGTGATAATTCTCGCACTTCTCAACTCTGAGTCTGAGTCTTTGGAATTGCATGGATGATGTTTCTCCAAAAGTCAGACTTTTTTGCTGGACTCATACATTCTACACACCAACGTGAATTATTGTTTTGTTGCCACTTCCCCCAATGATTTTAGATATTCTGATGAAATGTTATCTACCCATTGGGCCTTATTTCATCTTAAGTCTTCCAAAGCTCTTTTAAATTCTGATTCTATTACTGGATCCTCTATCTTTTCTAACTAGACTCCTGCTTCTTCTACCACATCTGGCAAATCTACCCCTTCATAAAGGCCTTCAAAATAGTTTTTCCACCTATCTACCCTCTTCCCTGAATTTATCAGTGGCCTTCCCATTGCATTCTTAATGTTACCACCCTCACTTTTAATTTCAGCAAACATTGTTTTGACTTTCCTACACACTGAATTAGTCCTTCTGACCATCATTTCTTTTTCGATTTCTTCACATTTTTCATGCAGTTATTTCATCTTAGATTCCCTGTTGCTATTTATTTCATCCCTCAGCAACTTATTTTTGTCTTCCCAAATTTTCCTGAATAGTTTTGTGCTTCCTTCTTTTATTGATCAACTGTAGTAATTCTTCTGTCACCAATGGTTTCTTAACAGTTACCATCTTTGTACCTGTGTTTTCCTTTAAACTTCTGTGATTGCACTTTTTAGAGACATGTGTTCCTCTTCAACTGTTCTGCCAAATGAGCTATTTCTTATTGCTTTATCCAGAGCCTTGAAGAACTTCAAGCATATCTCATTCCTTAGCATGTCTGCACCCCACTTATTTGTGTATTGAGTCTTCATAATTAATCTCTTGAACGTCAGCCTACACTTCACAACAGTTGACATTATGAAGTAAGTAACTTCTAGGCCAGTAGATTCCAAATCTTTAGTTAAGGTATTCAATGAAATGCTTCTGTGATGCTAGACAATCAATTTATTCCTCTGTAAAGGGGAAGAAATGTAATTTATGAACTTCATAGTTTTTCTGGTGTAAATTACAAAGAGTTATTCATGAAGTTGTCCTTATTGAATCTAATACAAAATTCAGTAAGCATTTACAGACAGAAATAATCAAACAAGCAAAACAAATGAAAATTTCCAAATGGCATTGAAATATTCAACTATCATTTTACAGATAACCCACATAATCGGGACAAATATATGTTCTTTATCTTCAGAACATAATGAATCTTTAAATTTGCTGCTGCTTTCTCTTGCATACCATTAAGTCCTGGTCGGTTTTCCAAGCAGGTAACCTCATTAGGCTGCGAAGTTTTGTTCCTGTGCTTGGGAAATATTTTGTCTTTGTTGTGAACCATAACATTTTGTTGGTATTCCTTTTTTTGCTAACAAAAAATTCAAAATCACTTTTGTCCTCAATCAGATAATAAGATAGAGGGATCCTGGGTGAAATTTGTGGCAATTGGATGCACTGTAAATCCTGAAGGTGTAAATCTAGATTTGGGAATTGCTTGAGGTTTTGAAGGAAAAATTCCTGTTTCTTTGAAAGAGTGAGCTCAGCTGGTGTCATTTCTTTCAGCCAGGCACTTCCAAAAATCACACCTGTGACTGTTTTAACTCTTCCAATTGTCCAGTACTTAAGTCAGCAATGTCCCAGAATATTCAAATTGTTTGAAAATACCCTTGCCAAGTAGCAAACATTCACATTTTTAATTCCTTTAGAAGCAATTTAGAATCTGTAGTTTCCTTGAGCAGCAGAGAGAATAAGAGGCATCAAAGATGTCGTTTACCTCCATTAACAATGAGGTAGGTTTTGTGAGGATAACGGCTATCACTGAGCCTTATCTGTTACTTGAAAACAAGTGTCATCAGGTAAATTGATATGATTTTCAACTTTATACATCTTTCCTCTGAACAGAATCATGGGAGAAATACTTTCAACTACAGCATTTACATGTTGAACTACTGTTGCATTTTCAGTTTGTACATGAACAATAACCTTAAGTCCTCATATTACAGCAAATGTATGAAGCAAGTGTCGCTAAGGTTTTACTAGACTGACTTTTCCCCATTCAGTTACTCACTATCTTCATACAACTAATAATTTTGCATATTCAATAACTGTGTTCTAGTAACAAAGAAATGAGTTTTTGAGGCATACATAATGACAGATTTCTTACAAATTACTTTGGATATCTAAAGAACTCACATTCTTTGAAGCTGGTAAATTGTAGCACTCTAGGGGGGGGGGGGGGGGGGGCGCAAAAAATCACAGCTTCAATACATTACTAGTGCCTCAAGCACATGCTAGCAAGAGATTCAATACAAGCTGCGACCTTCCACGTCTCACTCATACTTTCAGAATTGAGCAGTGGGTTTCATTTGAAACTGGAAACTTATTTCTTTATGCCACATTCATTCATAATAATAAATTATTTACAGTAATCAAGTTGTAATCAATGGAAACTAAAATAGTGACACTGGATGGAGTGATTCACTTTTTGTGACCCTAAGCATAAGACAGGTTATCCAGATGTGAACCATTGATTTTCAACAACATTACGCACACATTTTTGTCCCATACAAAGGAGACAGCTCTCAGTAGTATTGTAACAGCTGTCTCTCTACAATTTATTTTGTACATTGAAACAACAACTAAACATAGTGAAAGAAGCAGTATCAAAATTCATAAACACGGCTACAATAACAATGGAGCAAACTGAGAGCCAAATGGAGGATGAGAAGTAGATAAAAATTTGTGAGAAGAAATTGAAGAAGAAGAGGAGGCATTTCATTTCTGTTCATGTAACAAGACACTGGCTGAAAAATTTAAGAATGATGAAGTTACACATTTCATTCGATACAGTAGTCAAACAACATTTTCCCAAAATATATTTTTACAGAATCTCCATTTACTACCGTATCATAATCCAAACAGATGAACAATTATTGTAAACAGCAAGACACGTCAGTACATTCATACCTAAATCTTTAAACAATGAAGTAATCCAGGACATAATAATGATGATAATAATAATATGAAATCAGTAAACTGCTACTTTCCACAGAGTGGAGATAAGTCGCACACAGGCACAACAAAAAAACTAACCAAACATGTGAACTTCAGACAAACAGCTCACCTGTGAATGACCATTGTCTCTGACCTCCGAGGTGGACTGTGAGCAACTGCACATGATGGGTGAAGCAGTCTGGGTGGTGAAGAGAGAGATGAAGCTGGTACAGGATGGGAAAGTGATAGAACGGTAGGTGTGGGTGACTGAAGTGATGGTTGTGGGTGCATACAGTGATGTGGTACGGACAGGGCAGGGGAATTATGTGCAGTCAGAATGCTGGACAAGGAAGTGGCGTGGCAGGGGGTGAGGGGGGGGGGTGAGGGGGGGGGAGAAGGGGTGAGGAAAATGTGAGAATTAGAAGAGCAGAAAAAAGACTGTGCATGTACTTGTGAAATAGAAGGCTGTGGAGTGCTGCAGGGTGATCCAGTTATCTCTCTGCCACAATTTGTCTGTTTCCTTTCATGCGAACATACAGCTTGTTGGTAGTCACATGCAATAGAACATGGCACTGTGGTCTCAGCTTAGCTTGTAGATTACACAAGCATCTGTCGGCCCACACGCCTCTTACACTGAAGGGTGAATATGTGTATTTTCATTCATGTGTGTGTTAACTGTCAATTGTAAGTGCTTCCAAACACACACTGCCATTCATTGCCATCTGACTGGATCTGAAAAATTATACAGTCCTTTAAATTCCTGGTCCTCATATAAATTGACAATTTAAATTGCTGTCTGTGGACACTAACACTTTGGTTCATCTGGGCTGAACTGTGATGGATTCGATGAAATAGCACGCAGGAGCAACCACCTGTGGGTGAAAATGCAGTGAGCTTCAATGGAGCAGCATGGGGATGAAGCCAATTTCATTAGATGATGGATCTCACTTGACTGATTGATTGATTGATTGATTGATTGATTGATTGATTGATTGATTGATTGAGAGGGGTTATGGGACCAAACGGGGAGGTCATCAGTCCCACAATTCGTAAGTTAGACACACAAGAAACAGGGTCCAATGAAAGTGGATGGACCTAGTCAGGGGAGTCAAATAATAAAATAATGAAGAGTAAACACACACAGTAAAAGGCATGTAAGTTTAGATCAAATGTGAAAACTTGGGAAAAAAAAGCAAAAAAGTGAGGTGGCCTTCCCATGGGGGAGTGATCATGGTCTTGTTACCATCCATGGGTCGGACGGGTATGTGAGGAATGATGTGAGGTGCATTACAGTGAGTGGAGATGGGGATCCCAACATAAGGAAGTGATACGCATGCCAACCGGCAATCCCACGCAAGACCGTGTCAGGAGGGACCTGACCACCACAATGTAGTCTGGAGAAGACCAGGTCACAGTAAACATGGAGAGAAGTGTGACACAGTCTGCACCCCAAAATGCAAGGGCCAGGACGTGGAGAGCATTAAGTTTCCATATACATACAGTATTTAGGTGGCAAATGTAGGGCAGCCATGTCAGCTGGTTATCAAAAATAACGCCCAAGAAACAGGACTGTGCTTCAACATCAAGAAGCTGGTCACCTAAATAAAATTCTGAAATGGGGTGTACTGTGAGTCAACGATAAAAGTGCATAACCCACATTATGGAGGGAGAAAACTGTAAGCCATAGGAGTTAGCCCAACAGAGGCCCATGGGACGATTTTTGGAGCCGGCGCTCAGCAGATCTACTTAGTGGGAGCTGCATCAGATGCAAAAATCATCGACGTACAACACCAGAATAACCAGAGGTCCAACAGAGGTCACAAGCCCATAGACAGTAAGGAGGAAGAGTGTGACACTTACCACAGAACCCTGTGGGATACCATTCTCCTGAATTCCAGGGGTGCTGAGGGCAGTGCCAACTTGAACCCGAAAGAGCTGCTGAGAGAAAAACTCACGGATAAGAATCTGAAGGGGAACATGGAAGCCCCAGTCATGGTTGGTAACTAAAGTGTGATGGGACCAAGCCATGTTGTGTGCCTTATGTAGGAGAAAAGAAGACCATGGCAAGGTGCTGACAGTGAGTAAAAGCATGTTAGATGGCTTTTTCCAATCCAAGTAAATGGTCAGTTGGAGATCATCTCACTTGGAAGCCACAGTGTTACTAGGACAAAAGGCCCAGAGATTCGAGTACCCAACACAATCTGAAGCTAACCATCTTCTCATGCAGTTTACGTAGTACATTTGTCAGATTAATTGGGTGGTAGCTGTCGAGAGCCGTTGGGTTCTTCCTGGCCTTAAGGACAGGGATAACTATACTGTCTCGTCATTGTGACAGAAAAGCAGTTGTGAACCTAATGCAGTTGAAGATCCTAGACCATCTGGTTGTGGACATAATCTGGGCCAGCTGTGATGTCCTGTGAAGAGGTAAGAGCCTGCAAGAATCCCCATTCAGTGAAGTGTTCACTACATCACTCAGTGTGATCATACAAAGGGTGGGGGGGTCTGGTCAACACTGCATTAGTGTCTGAGAAAGGTAGCAGGATAGAAAGATGATGTCAATGAAATCACAAAGTTTTCTTCTGCGAGGTCCAATGGATCAGTGCACAGACCACCTTTAAGGTTAATGTCCTGGACAACTGACTGTTACTTGGAGCCCAGAGCACTACGGAGCTCGGACCGAACCTGCAATTAAGAGGCATACGTCCGCAGAGAGCACACACAGTGCTCCCAGCATTCTTTTTTATGCAGCTCAATAAGGTAGTGAGCCTTAGCACGAATGCACTTAAAACTGAAGAGGTTCGTCTGTGAAAGGTGTCGTTTAAAATGACGCAGTGCCTGTCAGCGGGTGTGGACAGTGACTGTAACATCCCTGGCACTCCAAAGTACCGATCAACGATGAGGGGACGGGACATGTTGGTAGGGGGGACAGCAAAGACAGCAGCGTGAAGAATAGTGGCAGAGGTGCCTCGCAAGACTGCACAAATGCAATTCGACAGGGAGGTGTAGAAGTGCGCAGCTGACGTATACAGAGGGCAACTGGCCCTGTGGAATACTAGACTTGGGGTCCTGTCTGCCAGGCGGTGGCAGGGGACCAATAGAATCACTGGAATGTGGTCACTGTCACAAAAATCATTACGGGCTGGCAAATGGAGGGAAGCCACGAAGGCAAGAGAGGAGATCGTGAGATCGATAGTGGTAAAGGTGCCATTAAGAGTATTCGAGAGGGTAGGGGACCCCTCATTGATGAGACACAAATTCAGGTCCCTAATAAATTGGTCAAATAGGAGACCCCCACCCATTGAAGTGTCACTCTCCAACAGTGGATGGTGGGCATATAAGTCCCCAAGGAGGAGAAACAGCTGTGGGAATTGTTGGATTAAGGTAGACAGTTTAAAGTAAGGATTTATCCTAACTGGAGGGAGGTGGACACTGCAAATGGTGATTGCCAGAGACGTTTGCACTCTAACCACTATTGCTTCCAAGTTGGTACATAGTGGATCCAGTCACTACGACGTTGGAGTGAACCAAAGTGCAGATCCCACCAGATGCTTCCCTGTGGCCAGTACATTTCCGGCAAAAGGTTGCATTTCTGGTAAGTGATGATAGTATCCATGAAAATTCCAGTGGATGATTGTGTGGCCAGAATCCAGATTACTTACACACACACACACACACACACACACACACACACACACACACACACACACACACACAAAACCTTTTGGAACCTTGTCTTATGATTTATCTTTCTTCTTGTTCATTTTCTCCTCCTCCTCCTCCTCCTCCTCCTCCTCCTCCTCCTCCTATTTCAGAGGCAGAGGAGGGTAGAGCACAGAGGGAGTACAGGTTTCTGCAAGATCCAGAACTGAAAGAGAGCAGGTAACCTTGGGATGCACAGACTAACTGACTGATTGTAGGAGTCTTACAGCCTGAGAGATGCTGGGCAGAGGGGTCTTGGGAGAGAGCCTGATCATTGACAGGTGCCAAAAATGGGCGTACTACTTCGGCTGGTGAGAGGGAGCAGATCCAGACAGGAGGTTGTGGCAACAGCAGGGAAAGAGGAGGGAGAGGGTATAGGGGGATGGGGCTGGGCAAGGAAGAGGTAGGTGGAGGAAATGAAGTAACAGAGAGGAAAGCTGAAGATTGTGACACTAGATGGAGTGTCACATACTTTTGGTGAACCTCAGCATAAGACAGGTGATCTGGAGACTTGTATTCTTGGATTTTCTTTCTCTCTTGTATGCCTGGCAAATCTGGCTAGTGAGGGGAGCCACTTTCAGTACATTTGTCACACACAGGTGTCAGAACACAGGGGCTTCCCTCATGGACTGGGTGTCCACAGTCAGCAAACAGCGTGTCTGCCATGCAACGGGATGACATATGCCCAAAACACAGCCACCGAAAGCACCACACAGGTGGATAGGCATATGGCTTCACGTCACCATTGTAGCACATAACCTTGACCTTCTCTGTGAGGGTATCCCCCTCAAAAGCTAGAATGAAGGCACCAGTATCAGAGCAGTTGTGTTTGTGGCCCATATGCACATGCCAAACAAAATTAACGCACACTTCTCCAGATTAGCCCACAGTTCATCATCAGTTTGCAGGGCGAGATCTCAATGAAAAATCACTCTCCGCACCATATTCAGATATTGGTGAGGGGTAATACACTGGCACATTGTCAAGATGATCACAGGTGCAAAGAGCTGCCGATTGAGATGCAGAAAATGCTTTGATCAATAATTTTGTCCTGGATATTTTCCACAAAAAACTATAGCATTGTGGCAGTGAATGTGTTCCCATATTTACTCATACAGATGAGGTAATGGGGTAAGTGTTTCATCCAAAGATGGCTAGCCTGACCCTCCTCCCATGGTGTAGCGAGGGAAGGACAGGTTGCTGGGTAACATGAAGCAGCATTCAATGATTGTTCACCATTTGAAGAAGCACCCGTTTGAGATCGGCCAGATTTTTGCAGCTCCATATGTTTCATGCGTCAAGCATCTGCCCCAATACCAGCCAGTGTGACTAGCGGCTCTCCCCAAGGGTGCTACATAGCTAAACCGAGGTCTGTCTAGCACAGCGGCCATTGGCAGGAGTTGTGATGCTCCAAGAGCACAAGCAACCACTCCTTGGCATACATGGGGAGTGAACAACTCAGGAATCAGGAGAGTGCTTCCTGTGTTGTCAGGGGACTCAGCCCGATGGGTACGTAACACCCCCATCACACAGACTGGCTATGTGTGCCGGTGACCTAGCAGGGCAGAAGGTGGCTACCCGGGGGAAGGGAGACAGGAATCCTCACTGCAGACGCCAGGGAGGGAGTTGTTCCCCAAACGGCTCACACTAAAAAGAGGAAATTTTGAAGTTGAGGTCAAAACTCAAGTGGGGACCTAAAACCAAACAGGATGAATGAACAGACAGAAAAAACACAATTGCAAACAATAAAGAAAACCAGGTGGATTGCCATGTCCATATTTTTTTTTTTTTTTTTTTTTTTTTTTTTGTGTGTGTTTAGGGCACTCACCTACTAAGGTCATTAGCGCCCAGTCACAAACGTTAGTGCAATAATACCGTAGAAAAATTCAAGGGAGCAGTACAAGAGAGTACTTACAAAGATGCAGATCTCTTTGGAGATGTCTGTCAATGCAATGAAACTAAGGATATGAGCTTGGCCGCAGTATCAGCAGCTTCATTCCCAGGCACCACAACGTGGCCAGGAATCCACAACAAAAAGGACACGGGTGCCAGTATCAGCTAGCGACTGAGGGGACCATTGAATTCATTGGATGAGAGGGTGGTCCGAATATGAGTCCCAGAGACTCTGAATGGCGCTCAAAGAATCAGAGCAGATGGCATAGGCAGAATGACAATGGCGGAAGATATACTGAACAGCCTGATAGAGAGCAGAAAGCTCAGCTGTAAAGCTTGAACACTGGTCAAGGAGCAGATACTGAAAGGTATCATCCCCAATGACAAAGGCACATCCAACGCCAGCATTAGTCTTGGAGCCATCTGTGTAAATAAAGCTGTTATTAGTGGGCCTCGAACAAAGTTCAAAAAACCTCAAGTGGTATATCGAATCCGTGATTTTCTCCTTTGGGAGCGATTCGAGTTCAAGGTGAACACAAACCTGAGCCTGGAGCGAAGCTGGCATCGGGCTTTCACCCACGCGAGAAGTAGTAGGGAGGGTAAAATCAAGTTGCTGAAGCAGGTGACGAAAGTGAACTCCTGGAGATAACAGGGCAGAGACATACAGCCCATATTGGCAATCAAAAGAGTCGTCAAAGCAGCAGAAATATGATGGGTGGTTGGGCATTGACGTAAGTCGGCAGGTGTACCGACAACACAACATATCGTGCTGGTAGTTTAGTGGTAATGCTGCAGCTTCGGCATTCAGACTCTCAACAGGGCTGGTGTAGAATGCTCCAGTCGCCAGACGTAACCCCCAATGGTGGATAGAGTTTAGACGGTGTAAGATGGATGGCCGGGCAGAAGAGTAGACAATGCTCCCATAATCCAGCTTTGATCCGACAATGGACTGATATAAGCGAAGCAGGACCATTCGACCTGCTCCCCATGATGTACCACTGAGAACACGGACCACATTTAGGGAATGGATACAATGAGCAGCCAAATAAGGCCCATGTGGAGACCAGCAAAGTTTCCTTTCAAATGTAAGACCTAAAAATGTGTTTCTCTCCATGAATGGGAGAGCAATGGGACTGAGATCTAATGCTGGTGGAAGAAACTGTTTGTAACTCCAGAAGTTCATACAGACCATTTTCTCACCAGAAAAATGGAAACTGTTAGTGACACTCTAGGAATATAGACGGTTTAGACAATGCTGAAGACAGTGCTCCAGGAGACATGTTCTCTGAGCATTGCAGTAGATCGTAAAGTCATCCATCCACGAAAAGGGAGCCTGAAATCTCATCTGGAAGGCAATCCATTATTGAATTGATAGCTATGGCAAAAAGGGCCATGCTCAAAATGGAGCCCTGGGGCATCCCATTCTACTGGCGAAAGGCATGTGACAAAACAGAACCCACACGTATCCTGACCATATGATCCATTAAAAATGCATTAATAAAGAGAGAGGCAACTGTGAAGGCCCAAAGTGTACATGGTGTGGAGAATTCCCGCCCTCCAACAGGTGTCATAAGCCTTCTCCAAAAAGTTGTTCATAATGAAGGTCGACAAGGTAACTAGGTGGTCAACGGCAGAGCGGTGCCTACGAAAGTCACAATGGACAGTGGCAAGAAAGTATCAAGATTGAAGGAGCTAAACCAACTGAGAATTCACCATGTGCTCCATCAACTTGCAGACGCAGCTGGTAAGGGAGATGGGATGATAACTGGAAGGAAGGTGATTGTCCTTTCCTGGTTTGGGCATGGGAACAACAATTGCTTCACGCCAGTGTGTGGGAACATGACCTTCAGTCCAGATGCGATTATAGGAGTGAAGAAGACAGCCTTTACCTGAGCAAGAAAGGTTCTTCAGCATCTGAATACGGATACCATTGGGCCCTGGAGTATTGGATCGGGTACGGACGAGTGCACTTTCGAGTTCCCGCATGGTGAAGGTGGCATTGTAACTTTCACGATTCAAAGACTGGAAAGAAGGTGGCCGTGCCTCCTCTGCTTATTTTTAAGGGGCGGAAGGCAGGGTAGAAATGGGTAGAGCTCATAACCTCTGCGAAAAAGCGGCCGAAGGCATTTGAGATATCCTCAGCATCCACAAGGACTTCATTCGCCAGTCAGGCCAGAAATCGGAGAGTGGACCTTGGTGCCAGACAGCTGGCGCATGCCAAACCAGACTACTGAAGAAGGGGTAAAACTGTTGGTTGAGCTGGTGAAAGCCACCCAGCAAGCCTTATTGCTTTCTCTGATAACACGACAACATTGTGCACAGAGTCGTTTACAACTGATACAGTTTCCCAACTTAAGATGGCGCTGGAAGGTGCGTAAAGTACGTCACTGAGCACGAATAGCGTCGCTGCATGCGGTAGTCCACCGAGGGACTGGGACTCGACATGGAGAAGAGGAAGTATGAGGGGTGGAATATTCAGCAGGAGTGAGAATAACGTCCATGAAGTATGCGACCTGACTATTACAGCTGGATAATTTTGGTCATGGAAGGTCACCAGGGAGGTGAAAAGCCCCCAGTCAGCTTTGGAGATGTTCCAGCTAGTGGAACATGGAGAAGGAGTGTGATGCAGGAGATGGATTATGCAGGGGAAAAGGTCGCTCGAGTATGTATTTGGATGAATGTTGAACAACTGTGCAACAGTAACTTAAGCTTGCAAATTGTTAATGCATCTGATGTCAGTCCCTGTAATTAATTTGATTGATAAAATTGTTTGTTGAACCTGCCCAATTCATGTGACCTTTCCTTGTTTTGTGAACTGTGTACTTCCAATATCATGCCCTTTTCATAATGGTACAATTGCCAAAATATGGATTCTAATTAATTAAGCCTGCTAAAGTTTTTACTGCGAGGCTCATGACCGTTTTATTACGCTTTTAAATTGTAATAATATGAATGTTGTTAAGTAATAATTTGTATTACATAAAACAACAAATGAAAAAATATGTGAGTCCACATTCCACTTCTTTTCCTTAAAGCTGTCCAAACACTAGTTGTGTGGTATCAATGTCTTAATGATGGAAGATGAGCAGCAATGTGACTCGCACTTCATGGAACACACAACTAAAGATTCAACAGATAGGTTCATAGTTCATCTTCCATTTCAGGAAGAGCAAAGTTTGTTATGCAATTCTTTCCACAATGCAGCAAAATGCTTCTCTCAGACTGAACAGAAACTAACAAGACAATCAAAGCTTGTGGAAAGCTACACAGAGTTTATGAGGAAGTATGAATGTTTACGACACATGGCAGTAGTAGTCATGACAGAAGCCATTTCATAGTACATGCCACTTCAGCTCAACTACTAAAAGAGAGCAGCATTTGATTTTCTTGCCAAATCAAACACAAATTTGTCACTAAACAGTCTTCCAATGATATGACCAACCATTCAACATTATTTGTAATCCATAACATTATGCTTCCACATACATCGCATTGCCTTCACAGTAGACATGGAGAATATGCATTGACAAGTTCTGGTAGTAGATGAAGATCGCACTTTCCAAAGAATATTGTGGAGGAGTGATAGATCTGCACCACCTCGGGAATACGAATGAAAGACGATCACACACAGAATGACTTGTGCGCCCTTTCTTGCAGCCAGTAATCTGTTACAGTGAGCTCACAAAGAGAGTGAGCGGAGTGAGGCAGCAAACATTCTCACTAATCATTTCAATATCGACCATTGTATCTCAGGATGCAATACAGTAAGGGGTGAAATCAAGCTCCAGTAAGATCTCAGGAAGATATTGATAAGAGGTGGAGCTTCACTATGGAAATGGTACAGCAACACAGACGAACTATTCAAAAATATCCCCTCAGTGGTGCAAAAAACACAACTACTTTTACTGCTTGATAATGATGAGGATATTAGAACTTGAGGTTTATTCTAGCATCCAGCTGTTCAACATTTTGAAACTGTGAACAATTTCAAACCAGCACCTAATATCTACAGCTTCACAAAATGCGCTGTACTGTGTGCCACATCATACATTTTTGATCCATTTGGATTAATTAGTCCAATTGTGACCACATTTAAGATACTTTTGCAATGTCTATGGCAGCATAAGTTAATGTGGAATGGGCCCTTGTCCTCAGAGTTGTACACCTTGTGGCAGACACTATACATTGAGATTCATATGACACACAGCATGCATGTTGATCATATGGTCACTGCAGGAGGGACAGCTACCTGTATACAGAAGTCAGTACAAGATCTGGTTGATCATCCAAAGATTGATCATTTGATTCTGTTTCATGTATCAGAGACATACCTGAATATTACTGGAAGCAAATCCCAAACAGCAAATGTAGCTACAGAACGTAGCTACACAGTTACTTTTACTTCACACAGGACAACCAGTGATAGATGAGCTACCAAACATGAAGTTAGATTTATTGAATTACTAAGCAACCCAAGATAAAATTGTGATACCCAAAGACAAGAAGACCTCTCTATGAAGTGCACGAGAAATTAATTTAATGACCATAATAATATTCTAAAAAGGGTTTTTTCAAGTTTGTCTGGCTATGATAATAGCAAGAAGAGTGACTCTATTACCATTTTACAAAGGTGATTGACGTATAATTGCAATAACTAAATATTTTAGACAATTGTAGGTGGTAATTATCATGTTTAATGAATATCAAATGTGATGTAACCTAGCTCTGGGGTAAAGTTACATATTTTGCAATGTCTATAGTATCAATGAATGATGGTTGCTGCCATAAAGTCACATTCTAGTTCAAATAATGGGTTTAAACTTTTATTCACTTCAGGAATTTCCTCTCTTGCACATGAAATCTGCTGCAAATGTATGAAGAGTTTCTGCAGAGTGGGACAGCAATAGTTGCTTCATCAGGCTTCACTGTACTTGCTGATTTGAGTGTTTTATTCCATGAAATCTCATTCTCATTCAGTGAAGTGCTTTGCCCTAGATCTGTAGCACTGTGACAATGCCATTATATCAGGAGACAAAATATGAAGTTACGATGCCATTAGCCAGTATGCGAGTATTCTTTGATATATTTTTGTAATTGTTCAGTAGGTAATTACATTGTAATATAAGACTTGAGACAACACTTCAGTTACCAGTGCAAATAAAGTTGCAAAAGTTGTGGTGTCAGGAAAGATTGGAGTGCAAAAAATAATAAGTAAGAAGTGAAGATGAATAGGATATGTAGAAAGATGTTGATTAATTAAAATCGGGTGTGCAGGGCACCCCACAGAACAGCTAAAAACCATGGGCTGGCAAGGAAACAGGGTGCGGGGGGGGGGGGGGGGGGGGGGTTCATTACATGCCACAAAGCCAAACTTCCTTTGCTGCTGGTGAAACTCACCATCTCTCTGTCAGTCTCAGTGGTGCTGCTTCTACTTTCACTCACCTGAGCAATAGGACGCGGGGCTTCCCCGACAACAGGGCCTGATTGACAAAAAAGGAAATTGTGTGTTAATATAAAAAATACTTAATCTGCAAAAGTCAAACAAACAGTTGATAAATGAAGACTGTTTCAATATGACATTATAAAGAACAGAATCAATTATTTCAATCTTTTAGAGAGCCTAGTGATCAGCGAATAACTGAGCATCTAATCTAGTCAATTATGTACAACAGTGAACATTACTAACAGAGTTCCACAAAGCCGGAACTTTATTACAGTTGCAAGCTGGCTATCTGAATACTGCCAGGGGCAAATAAACTTTTATTATCAACATTTCAAATAATTATTAACCAAATTTTATAATTTAAAATCATGTAGTAATCTGCTTATTAAAACATACAATTTTATGTTACAGGGTTAACTCACTGTGGCAAGTTTAACTGTTAGGAACTGTGTGTATGACTGTATATGCAGCCTCACTCACCGCAAGCATATGCTGTCATTCTATTCATCCAGTATTTGACAATGAGAGCACTTGGTGACTTGCAGAATACTTCATCAAGAATTTCAAATTATCATTAACTTTTCTCAGGGATACCCCACATAAGGTAATAGCAAAAATGTTATCACTTACCACATTTTTGCTGTTCATGCAGTAAAATTGCACATCAAACACATACAATGTAATCATCCTTTCTTTACTTACAGATGGATACACATAGCCAGGAGACTGTGTAGCAGATGATGTGGGTTGTTTCTCAGGTTCATTCTTCGTAAAGGTGAGGCAGGAAGAAATTTGTTGGGTATGGGAACAGGATGGAGTAGAAGACATAATAGGAATGAGGTGGAAGTGTGTGGTGTACCATATGACTGGTACCTTACAATGCTGTCCTGTGACATTCAACAGAGTGCTGCCTGTTGCTAGCATGTTAATAAACCTGAAACAAACTCAGAGCAGCTCATCTTGCCCATGACATCCATTGCATAGTTTCTGTATAGGGACCACATGACACTGGACAATTTTCCAGTATTCCTGTGCTCTTCACAGCCTTCATAGACCACTGCACAATGGCTCACCAGCCAACCCAAGTCCCAGACTTGACATCCACTATCTACTTCTGAGTGCCATGACTATATTAATAAGAATGTAGCCCACAATATTGACATCACTAGTGCAACCTACTCTTTACATACCTACAGCAGTGCCTCTCAGTTTTTACAAACAGAGTGCTGAACTGGAGCTTCAAGAATAGTTCTCATATTATCAAACATCTTTCAGTGGATCAGGGCATTCTTTACCTTGCCTTGCTCTAACATTCCCAACTATTCCTCTGAGCACAACAAGAATGGAATCTAGGAAAACACCAGTGCAGCTTGCAGTGCTCAGCTTAGCTCATATTTGTGAATACCTTACAGCATAACAGGACTATTGTTACGTTTTTAGCACTAGGAAGCCATTTAAAATGCCCAACATTATAATGTGCCTTCTGTGTTGCAATGAAGTTCTGATGTTCATGACAACCTGAGCACATTTCTCACCTTGTGCATGGATCATCCACAATAGGTGGGATGAATGACCATGAGAGTGGGTGGCAGATGGGGCAATGCAGTTCCCTACTGGACTCCCTGTAGAGAGGTGAGGCAGGAAGACAAACACATTGGTCTGGGAACAGACTGTAGTGAAAGTCTTGATGGGAAATGTTTTTTGAGCAAAGGGACAGTGGTACCGTACGTACATTATCTTCGGATACTTATCACAAATTCTCTCCAAATGTGTGTGCACATTTCTCCTATATGTTTCAGTTGTTTCTACTACACAATTTACTCCCAGCCTCTTCATTTCAGAGGTAATCAGCTCTCATGTGTCATATGGTAAATCATAAACATTATTGCTGACTGGATTCCTCATAAACCCCCTCCTCATTAATACAGCTCCATAAATAAATGTAAACACTTAAATTATAAGAAGAAACTACTAAGTCAGCCAAAACAAAATAAGGAAAACAATGCAATTGTCCCCAGTACACTATCTCATAAGGAGGAAGAAAAATAGTACATCGAAAAACAGTGTCTGTACAATTGTGATGGCTAATCTCCAACTACGGTCTGGATTTTGACAGTCATGACTAATAGATACATGCATTAATTAGCAAAGTTAGTTTGTATGCTCTATTACTGCAATGCCAGACATGTAATCCAGCCATAGATACTTAGCCTTAGCTGTGATAGCTATTATAAATGTAAAAATGTAGCTTTAAAAATAGAAGAAGTGATCAAACCAATAACTTTGCTGAACACACTAGTTACAAGACACAGACATCACTTTTCTTCAAGAATAAGTTATTGGTGAAAATATATGTCTAATAGTATATACCTAGCAAATAATGTAATAAAGATAAATAATATCTTCACTGACATTGCCACCCACAAAAAAAAGCAAAATCCTTGCACTTCTTTCTACAAAAGGAGTAAAGAAGACCTCTTGTGTTGGTGATATGAGGGCTATGTAGCACTGGAATGGAGACAGGGAAGGGTCTGAATGGGTGAGAAAACTGACTAATCAAGGTTGAAGCCAGGAGGGTTACAGGAACGTAGGATATACTGCAGGGGGAGTTCCTGGCCACAGTTTATTACTGGTAATTCGTGCAGACAGACAGCTTGTTGCTTGTCATTCCCATGCAGAAATCAGCACATTGGTTGAAGCTCAGCCTCTATATCAGATGACTGGTTTCACATGTAGCCCTGCCTTTGGTGGGATATATGTTGTTTGTGACCAGCCTGGAGTAGATGGTGAATGAAGGATGTATGGGACAGGTCTTGCATTTACTTCTATTACAGTGATATGAGCCGTGAAGTAAGGGTTTGTGAGCAGGGATTGTGCTGGGATGGACAAGTATATTGTGTAGGTTTGGTGGACAGAGGAATACCACTGTGGGATGGGTGTGAAGGATAGTAGGCAGGACATTTCTGATTTCAGAGCACAATGATATTTAGTCAGAACACTGGTAGAGGATGTAATTCAGTTGTTCCAGTCCTGGGTGGTACTGAGTTACAAGGGGAATGCTCCTCTGTGGCCAGATGGTGAGACTTTGGGGGTCGTGGGAAACTGCAAAGATAAAGCACAGAAGATTTGTTTTTGTACAAGGTTTGGAGGATAATTATTGTCTGAACACTTCATTGAGACCCCCGGTATATTTCGAGGACAGCCTCTCATCACTGCATATGTGGATAGACTGTATAGGAGGGACTTCTTCGTATGGACTGGATAGCAGTTGTCAAAATGGTGGTATTAATTGTAGTTAGTAGGTTGGATATGGACAGAGGCAGTGATGTAGTCATCTTTGAAGTGGAGATCAACACCTAGGAACTAGGCTTGCTGGCTTGAGAAGGTCCTGGTGAGACAAAGGAGGAGAAGCTGTTGAGGTTCTGGAGGAATGCGTATAGGGTGTCCTCACTCTCGATCCAGATCACAAAGATGTCTTCAATGAATCTGAATGAGGGGAGGGGTTTTAGGATTCTGGGTGTTTAGGAAGAACTTTTAACCCATACTCATATCCCTGTAATAGACCCAGATGCAGGACCTGTCCCATACATCCTACCACCACCACCACCACCACCACCACCACCACCACCACCTCCAGTCTGGTCACAAATATCACCTATCCCATTGTAGGCAGTGCTACCTGTGAAACCAGTCATGTGCTATATAAGCTAAGATGCAACCATTGTGCTGCATTATATGTGGGCATGACAACAAACAAGCTGTCTGTCCACATAAATGGCCACCTACAAGCTGTGGCAAGAAACAAGTTGATACCCTGCTGCTAAGCACGCTGCCCAACACGACATCCTTCATTTAAATTCTACTCTATAGTGAGTAGCAACTTTCTGTTTCATAATATTCTTTGTTTCAATTCACTTCTTCAGTTTTATGAGTCCTTCACCCCAGCTGCATCTAATTGTATATCGTATTTAATTTTAAATGTACTATTTCTTCTTTATAATTTCATTTGATAGATTAAAAATTCCACTTGCCAAGCAGCAGCAAGAAAACACAAAAACACACAAACACACAAACACACAAACACACAAACACACACAAACACACACAAACACACACAAAAACACACAAAAACACACAAAAACACACACAAACACACACACACAAACACACACACACAAACACACACACACAAACACACACACACAAACACACACACACAAACACACACACACAAACACACACACACAAACACACACACACAAACACACACACACAAACACACACACACAAACACACACACACAAACACACACACACAAACACACACACACAAACACACACACACACACAAACACACACAAACACACACAAACACACACAAACACACACAAACACACACAAACACACACAAACACACACAAACACACACACACACACACACACACACACACACACACAACACACACACACACACACACACACACACACACACACACACAAACACACACAAACACACACAAACACACACAAACACACACACACACACACAAAAACACACACAAAAACACAAACACACACACACGTGCGGGCAAGAAAGAATGTGATTGGTGATTAGATGTTTTTATCTATCCAATTAAATTACGCTGTTCGACAAGAGTTCTATTTCTGATATTAAACTGTATGCTTCTAACCCAGTT